>NW_021629798.1:0-12500 GCF_900700375.1 Denticeps clupeoides | reverse complement strand
GTGCAAAAATCCTATGGGGGGGGGGCGGGGCATCCTGTCTGCCTACTTCCGTCAAACTCGTCTGTACAATTTCTTAACCTCAGGTGGGCGGGGCCTGGTAGATCTGCAGCCCCACTGGGTGTCATCACTCTGCTGGCCCGAGGTCGAGCCTCCCAGTATGTGGGAGGCGAGGGTGGGGTCTCAGGACGTTCTTCTGATTGGTCGAATGGATGGAACGCTGGGGATTCTGGAAATAGAGGAGACGCTGATGAACAGAACTGAGATCGAGCACTGCTACCGGAAAGACGGTAAACACACACACACACACACACACACAGACTTCTAGTCACACGTGGTAGACACATACAGAAGCATTGATTGTCCTGTGTGTGTGTGTTTTTGGTAGTTGCTGTGATGTGTGTGGCGTGGCACAGTGTGGATCGACCGTTTGCTGTGGGTTATTCTGACGGGAAGCTGATGTTTGGAACCAGAGATCCATTAGAAAAAGCTGCAATGGTCTTGATAGATGCGCACAAGGTAAACAACACACACACACACACACACACACACCTGACTGGGCACTGGCTGTTTGTGTGACTTCATGTGTGTGTGCAGGAGTGTATCAGCAGTGTTAAGTGGGATTCTGCCGGCCAGCTCCTAATGAGTTGTGCAAAAGAGGAAGTGGTCAAACTGTGGGTGGAGCAGTCTGAAGGAAAGTGGGCGTGTCTTCAGAGTTTGACCCATCCAGCCGTCGTTAATGGTACAGCCTGGTGCAGCATGTCAGCGGGGAGCAGCATGCTGGCTACGTAAGTGCCTTTCACACCTCTTGTGCGTGTGCATACGTGCGTGCGTGTGTGTGTGTGTGTGTGTGTTTGTGTGCGTGTGTGTGTGATCCGTGTACTGTGATTATTTTAGATGCTGTCAGAATGGCCTGGTGTGTGTGTGGACTTTGCCCAAGGACTTCTCCATCTACTCACAATCCCCGCGTTCCAGTCCAGATGCATGGTGGGACACTGATCCGAAAGCCAGTCTCGGGGTAAACTTCCAGTTACCATGACAACGCCTGATCTCTTTCACAGTGTATGAAATCCAAAACCCTCTCTTCATTGTTTGTGTGTGTGTGTTGTTCAGGGCGCGGTGGAGTGGGAGGGTGCAGTGTGTGTGTTCCAGCTGAGAGGTCACATGACCCCAGTCCGTTCTCTGGCGTTCAGTACTGATGGCCTCGCTCTCGCCTCTGGTGGAGTTGGGGGACTCCTCAACATTTGGTCCCTACGGGTACACACACACTACAGATCAACCCTCTACAGATGAACAGGACAGGCTTGTGTGTGGACCTGCACAGAGTGTGTGTGTGTGTGTTTGTGTGTGACAGGATGGCTCGGTGCTCCAGACGGTTGTAGCAGGGTCAGGAGCAATTCAGAACATTGTCTGGATCCAAGATGTGGGTGTGGCTGTCTGCTCTAACAGGTCCAAGGTAGGACACTGCACACCCTGGCCATGTCCCAAACCCCCTTCACACACAGGACATAAAATCGCTTGTTGACTGGTGGTTCAGTACGGAGGTGTGTCCAGATACCTCCAGAACCTTCTCTCGCCAACTTGATGTGTATACGTGTGTCCAGGACGTGCTGGTGGTCAACTGCTCTGCAGAGTTCATGAAGAACAACCATATTCTTGCTACCTGTCGCTCTGCACTGAAGGCCCAGGGGATTGTGGGACTAAACACAGCACCGTGCATGCGGGCATTTCTGGAGAGACTTCCTGTGATGCTTCAAGAGCAGTACACACACGAGAAGGTATACACACACACACACACTCACATTTCACAAACTTTCTGTGTGCATTAGAAATGTGAGTCTCAGCCAGGAGCATTAAAACCAGGATAATCAGACTAAACAGCAGCTTCTACCCTGTTGCAATGACATTTAATCCATTTTGTGGGGCAGTGGTGGCCTAGCGCTTAAGGAAGCGGCCCCATAATCAGAAGGTTGCCGGTTCGAATCCCGATCCGCCGAGGTGCCACTGAGCAAAGCACCGTCCCCACACGCTGCTCCCCGGGTCCCTGTCATGGTGCCCACTGCTCAGCAAGGGTGATGGTTAAATGCAGAGGACAAATTTCACTGTGTGCACTGTGTGCTGTGCTTTTTTCATGTGCAATAAGGTTTCTACCCCACACTTCACACAACGTTGTACTTGTTAAAATGACAAGAATAATATTCTGATTTAGTGTGTGTGTGTGTGTGTGTGTGTGTGTGTGTGTGTGTGTTTTTAGCCCCACGTGGTCCGTGGGGACCAGCTGGTCCACAGCCCCTACCTGCAGTGTTTGGCTTCTCTTGCCGTGGGATTGCAGCTGGACGGTCTGCTCTGTAGCGTCCCCTGGCCGCAGCTTCCTCACACACACACACACCGAGCCTCTGAAAGTGAGTGGGCGTGGCTTCACTGCTTCAGCACCACAGTGAAGACTGCAGAGGCATTGGCACGGCGACAGAACTTCCCAGAATCCTTCAGTGTCCCAGATGTGGAGCCACTGTCCAAAGAACATATGGCAATGGTCATGGTACAGACACACACACACACACACACACACACACATTACATTCATGTTCAAATCATGTTAAATACAAAGTTGCTTTGTGTAAAAGTGTGAAATCATGTGTGTTGTTGTTTCCTCAGGACAACAGTAAGTGGCTACCAGAGATGGATGAGCAGATCATGGCCTGGGCCACTTCCAGACCGGAGGTGTGTGTGTGTGTGTGGTGATGATTTAAAAGTTGTCTTGTCTGGTACAGGTTGAAGAAAAAAGATGTAAATTTCTCAGGTCCAAGTCAAGTTCCTGTATTTGGTTGAACTGCATCTAGGTGTTTTATACCCGGATCACCAGTCTGCTGCTGGTTTCAGTGGGCTCTGTAATAATGATGGAGGTCTGCCAGGGGACCCCATATTGATCGTGTGGATCAGGAAATCATAGGTCTTAATTCCATGTATTTGTGTCCCTTTTACTGCCAGGACTGGCATCTGGGTGGTAAATGCGACGTGTACTTGTGGGGAGCCGGGCGTCATGGCCAGCTGGCAGAAGCAGTGCGGAACACACTGGTGCCGACAATCACACCCTCGTACTGTCAGGCTCAGCAGGTACACACTCACGTGAAATCAGTAATACTGGAGCTGCTCACTTCTGGCTGTGAGGTTGTTAATTAGCGATTGTGTGTGTGTGTGTGTGTGTGTTTATCAGGTCATCTGTGGACAGAATTGCTCATTTGTGATTCAGCCCAACGGGACGGTCCTGGCCTGTGGAGAGGGCAGCTATGGCCGTCTGGGTCAGGGAAACTCTGATGACCTTCACATACTGACCGTCATCTCTGCTCTGCAGGGTACACACACACACACACACACACACACACACACACATATTTATATGCACCATTGTAAACAGGTAAACACGCGCTTGCTGTGCTGCTGCAGGCTTCGTGGTGACGCAGCTGGTGACGTCCTGCGGTTCCGACGGACACTCGATGGCCCTGGCTGAAAGCGGCGAGGTTTTCTCCTGGGGGGATGGAGATTACGGTAAACTGGGCCACGGCAACAGCGACCGGCAGCGGCGACCGCGCCAGATAGAGGCCCTGCAGGGAGAGGAAGTGGTGCAGGTACCACACCCACACACACGTCGTCATCGTCATCAGATGCAGGACGTTTTGACGCCCCGTCTCACTGTGCACGTACCTCCCGTAGATGTCATGTGGCTTTAAACACTCTGCTGTGGTGACAGCTGATGGGAAGCTCTTCTGTTTTGGGAACGGGGATTATGGACGCTTGGGACTCGGCAACACGTCCAATAAGAAGCTCCCTGAGAGAGTCACTGCACTGGAGGGTCACCAGGTGGGACAGGTGAGTCTCATGGTCATCAGCAGCACCGTCCAACTTCTTTCTGAGGTCTACACATGACGATTCTTAATTATTGTAGATGTAGTTTTTCTGTTTCTGCATTAATGCTTCATCGCGATTTTACTTCTGAATCGTCCTTGTGCATCTATTGTGTGTGTGTGTGTGTGTGTGTGTGTGTGTGTGTGTGTAGGTGGCATGTGGACTGAATCACACTCTTGCCGTGTCAGCTGACGGGATGATTGTTTGGGCTTTTGGAGACGGCGATTATGGAAAACTGGGCCTGGGGAACTCTACTGCCAAATCATCCCCTCAGGTACACACACGTCCTACACAAAACTCCTGACTGCTGTGAAAGAAACAGATGACATATGAAGTGTGTGTGTGTGTGTGTGTGTGTGTGTGTGTGTGTGTGAAGAGGGTGGATGCTCTTTGTGGTTTAGGAATCTCAAAGGTGGCATGTGGAACACAGTTCTCTGTGGCTCTAACCAAAGAGGGACACGTCTACACATTTGGTCAAGGTACGACATCATCACAACTGGCCATGTGGTCAGCCAAATGTAGACATGGAAAGTCACTCCGCCGGTACTAAACCACACCACCACTCCACCAGTACTAAACCACACCATCACTCCACCAGTACTAAACCACACCACCACTCCGCCGGTACTAAACCACACCACCACTCCGCCAGTACTAAACCACACCATCACTCCGCCGGTACTAAACCACACCACCACTCCACCAGTACTAAACCACACCACCACTCCACCAGTACTAAACCACACCACCACTCCACCAGTACTAAACCACACCATCACTCCACCAGTACTAAACCACACCACCACTCCACCAGTACTAAACCACACCACCACTCCACCAGTACTAAACCACACCATCACTCCACCAGTACTAAACCACACCACCACTCCACCAGTACTAAACCACACCACCACTCCGCCAGTACTAAACCACACCATCACTCCACCAGTACTAAACCACACCACCACTCCACCAGTTACTAACCACACCACCACTCCGCCAGTACTAAACCACACCATCACTTCCGCCGGTACTAACCACACCCACCACTCCACCAGTACTAAACCCACACCATCACTCCACCAGTACTAAACCACACCACCACTCCACCAGTACTAAACCACACCACCACTCCGCCAGTACTAAACCACACCATCACTCCGCCGGTACTAAACCACACCACCACTCCACCAGTACTAAACCACACCATCACTCCACCAGTACTAAACCACACCACCACTCCACCAGTACTAAACCACACCATCACTCCACCAGTACTAAACCACACCATCACTCCACCAGTACTAAACCACACCATCACTCCACCAGTACTAAACCACACCACCACTCCACCAGTACTAAACCACACCATCACTCCGCCGGTACTAAACCACACCACCACTCCACCAGTACTAAACCACACCATCACTCCACCAGTACTAAACCACACCACCACTCCACCAGTACTAAACCACACCATCACTCTGCCAGTACTGAACCACACCATCACTCTGCCAGTACTGAACCACACCATCACTCCATCAGTATGTAGCCTCTTCATCACTCCGCCAGTACTGAACCACACCATCACTCCGCCAGTACTAAACCACACCATCACTCCATCAGTATGAAGCCTCTTCATTACTCCATATCTTCCTTGTGGCAGATCGTTTGATTGGTTTACCTGAGGGTCGAGCTCGGAACCATAACCGGCCACAGCAGGTTCCTGCGCTGGCTTCAGCGTGTATTAAGGACATTGCAGTGGGGGCAGAACACACACTCGTACTCTGCACAAATGGCGATGTGTATGCTTGGGGCAGCAACTCAGAGGGACAGGTAACACACACACACACACACACTCTCTATAGCACTGAATGTAAACGTGCGTTTGTGATCCTCGTGTATGTGTGTGTGTAGCTGGGTCTTGGCCATACAAACCATGTACGTGAACCGGTTCTGGTCAGTATCCTTCAAGGAAAAAACATCCAGCAGATTTCAGCTGGACGCTGCCACAGTGCAGCCTGGAGTGCAGCTACGACCCCGCCCAGAGCACCAGGTATACACGCGCACACACACACACACACACACACACACCACCCTGAGTGTCACATAGATAATTGGGACAGATTTAGTAAATATGATTCTGTTTAGCATGAATTATTAAGTGTGTGTGTGTGTGTGTGTGTGTGTGTGTGTGTGTGTGTGTGTGTGTGTTAGGCTCATCAGTTCCATTGCAGCTTGGTCTGCCGGAGTGCGTTCCTCCTCAGTACACATCGCTGAAGGAAGTGTGTGTGTCCACCATCAGAGGGCGGCTCCGCCTCCTCTACCACTTCTCTGACCTGATGTACTCGTCCTGGAGACTTCTCAACCTGAGTCCTAACAGCCAGGTATATTTTTATATTTTCTTGTTTTCTCGTTGGTCGATGTGGAACTACAGTTTGATAGTAAAATAGAAACCTCTTTTGTTTGTGTGTGTGTGTGTGTGTAGAACTGCACATCTCATTATAATGCTGGTACGTGGGGGATCGTTCAGGGCAAGCTCCGCCCCCTGCTGGCGCCGCGAGTCTACACACTGCCCATGGTTCGGTCCATAGGGAAGACGATGGTTCAGGGTAAAAACTACGGACCGCAGATCACAGTCAAGAGGCTGTCGACCCGGTCAGTGTCACTCTTACACACACGACCATCCGCAGGATTCCTGCTTATACATATTCACATTGGGTGTGTGTGTGTGTGTGTGTGTGTGTGTGTGTGTGTCTCCAGAGGTCGGAAGTGTAAACCCATCCTGGTCCAGATCGCGCGGCAGGTGGTGAAGCTGAACGCTTCCGACCTGCGGCTGCCGTCCCGGGCCTGGAAGGTGAAGCTGGTGGGGGAGGGAGCGGATGATGCGGGCGGAGTTTTTGATGACACCATCACAGAGATGTGCCAGGTACACACGCTCACACCGATCTTTACTTCCACAAACATGCTCTCTTCTCTTACTCTTCAACACTCTGTGTGAGGACAGGAGCTGGAGATGGGTGTGGTCGATCTGTTAATCCCCACCCCCAACGCCACAGCCGATGTTGGGTACAACAGAGACAGGTTTGTATGACACACACACACACACACACACAAAAAACCACCCAGTTCTCACACACACCGTGTGTGCAGGTTCCTGCTGAATCCCTCAGCCTGCTCTGATGAGCACCTGCTCCAGTTTAAGTTCCTGGGAATTCTGATGGGCGTGGCCATCCGCACCAAGAAGCCGCTGCATCTCCACCTGGCGCCGCTGGTCTGGAAGCAGCTCTGCTGCATCCCACTGCTGCTGGAGGACCTGGAGGAGGCGGACCTGCTGTACGTCCAATCACTGAACGGCATCTTACATATCCAGGACAGCGGCATCACCGAGGAGAACTTCCACGAGGTAACACACACATACACACAAAAGTAAAAACTGCGAAACACACACTCACACTCTCTGTTCTGCAGATGATCCCACTCGACTCCTTCATTGGTCAGAGTGCAGATGGGAAAATGGTTCCCATAATTCCTGGTGGGAACAGCATTCCACTCACGTTCTTCAACCGCAGGGAATACGTGGAGCGAGCCATCGACTACCGGCTACACGAGATGGACCGGCAGGTGCTGACACGCCCACCCACACACCTCTCCCTGACACGCCCACCCATATACCCACCCACAACGCTCTCCCTGACACACCCACCCACACAATCTCCCTGACACGCCCACCCGCATACCCACCCACCCACAACCCACCCACACGCTCTCCCTGACACACCCACCCACATACCCACCCACAACGCTCTCCCTGACACACCCCCCCACACCTCTCCCTGACACACCCACCCACATACCCACCCACAACGCTCTCTCTCTCCTGACCCACACCACATACCCCCCACACCGCCTCCCTGCCCCCCACACCACACACCCCACCCACCCCCCACACGCTCTCCCTGACACGCCCACCCACATACCCACCCACAACAATCTCCCTGACACGCCCACCCACACACCTCTCCCTGACACGCCCACCCCATCCCCACCCACCCCTCCCTGACACGCCCACCCACATACCCACCCACAACGCTCTCCCTGACACGCCCACCCACATACCCACCCACAACGCTCTCCCTGACACGCCCACCCCACATACCCACCCACAACGCTCTCCCTGACACACCCACCCACATACCCACCCACAACGATCTCCCTGACACACCCACCCACTCAGTCCTCTCCCTGACACACCCACCCACCACCCTCTCCTTGTCGTGTGTGTAGGTGGCGGCGGTACGAGAGGGCATGTCGTGGATCGTTCCGGTTCCTCTGCTGTCGCTGTTGACGGCGCGGCAGCTGGAGCAGAGTGTGTGTGGCGTGTCGGAGATCAGCGTGGACGTGCTGAAGAAGGTGGTGCGTTACCGCGAGGTGGACGACACACACAATCTGGTGCAGTGGTTCTGGCACACGCTCGGCGAGTTCTCCAACGACGAGCGCGTCCTCTTCATGCGCTTCGTCTCCGGACGCTCGCGCCTCCCGGCGAACCCCGCCGACATCTCGCAGCGCTTTCAGATCATGAAGGTGGACCGGGTGAGTGTGACTTTTACCTGCACCTTACTTTCACCTTTCATGAAGAAGACGTGACCTGACGTTCGTGTTCGCAGCCGTACGACAGTCTCCCCACCTCCCAGACCTGTTTCTTCCAGCTCCGCCTCCCACCCTACTCCAGCCAATCAGTGATGGCGGAGCGTCTGCGGTACGCCATCAACAACTGCCGCTCCATCGACATGGACAACTACATGCTGTCACGAAACCTGGACAACGCCGAGGGCTCCGACACCGATTACTGACACGCGCACACCCACACGCACGCCTTACGCACACACACACACACACACACAAGCACTTTTTAAGCACATGAGCGCTGGTTTTATCCTGAATGGTTTTAGTTCATTTCGGTCCTGCATGATGTTCGGTTTGGTGTAAATGCTGTAAAGTGCAGCTCTAGAAACTTTTTACATGGAACTTCATATTTATTTTAATTTGCCAATGCAGCTTTTCTTAAAAACACAATAAACAACGTCTTGGTTACGGACATGAGTGCCACCGGTCTGTCGGGGGAGAGGGGTCAGAGGTCAGGGGTCAGCATGCAGCTGCAGCTTTGGAAAAATAAAATTTAAGTGTATTTTATTATCAGTTTTTTTTTTTTTGTGCGTTTTGCGGAAGCCGGAATCGTTTACAACTTAAATCAGTCATGAATATGAAAAATATGATTAAATCACGCACCAGGATCAGACACAGAGGATTGTGGGTACATTTCAAGATACTCTCTTTAATGAAAGAAGCGGTGCAACCAGAATAAAATCGATTTGCTGAGGCCACACCCACCTCATCACAGCCAATCAGGGCATCAGCTACACAAAACCGTAAAGAAGCGACGTTCCTGTTCCATTGAAGAACCTGAGAGTCGAGGAACGTTACAGAACAGCAGAATCAAAAAGGCTCCACCCCCCTCTGGCATCAGCAGGGGTTCAGAGGTCACAGAGGTCATCAGGTTCATTCAGAAGGGTTTAAAGTCCTACGAATCTTCGCCATTTTCAGAGCCACAGACGGGGTTGGGGAGGTCAGAGGTCACATCCCAACATCAACATCCTACTGTAAGAGTGACGTGTGTGTTATCTGCTGCGGTGGTGGTGGTTGGCCAGCAGGAAGTCCTTGTCCTTGCAGGTGAGGCAGAGTGACAGGTTCCTCAGCGTCCCGCCTGCGCAGGTGAACGCCCACCCCGCCCAAACGGTCAGCAGCACAAAGGTGGGGATCAGACTGCCCAGGTACTGTGGGTTCACGAACGTCTGGAAACAGAACAAATACGAATTACGTACACCTTCCATCCAGCACCCCTACACAAGCCACGCCCCTTTACTCTCATCCTGTCTGTGTGTGTGTGTGTGTGTGTACATACCAAGCAGGACACCAGTAAGTGACTGCAGACAACCAGCGAGAGGTGGAGCCAACTGCGCTTCTCACACGCCTCAAAGAAGACCACGCCCCAAAACATGTGCAGCAGGGTGAGCGCCATCGTCATGAACGCTGCAAACCAATCAGGGTTCACAAGCAGAAACGTCTCAATCATCTCCACAGCACACCACACACACGTACACACACACATACACACACATACAACTAAACACCCACACACGCACGCACACACATACAACTAAATACCCACACACACGTACACACACACACATACAACTAAATACCCACACACGCACACACACACATACACACACATACAACTAAATACCCACACACACACGCACGCACACACATACACACACATACAACTAAATACCCACACACACACGCACGAACGCACACACATACAACTAAATACCCACACGCACGAACGCACACACATACACACACATACAACTAAATACCCACACACACACGCACGAACGCACACACATACAACTAAATACCCACACGCACGAACGCACACACATACAACTAAATACCCACACACACATGCACGAATGCACACACGCACAGTTCACCTACACACACACATACACGAACGCACACACACACATACAACTAAATACCCACACACACACACAAACGCACACACACATGCACGAATGCACACACGCACGGTTCACCTACACACACACATACACGAACGCACACACACACACACACACACATACGCACGAATGCACACACATACACACACATACGCACACACATACACACACATACGCACGAACGCACACACATACACACACATACGCACGAACGCACACACATACACACACATACAACTAAATACCCACACACACACGCACGAACGCACACACATACACACACATGCACGAATGCACACACGCACGGTTCACCTACACACACACATACATGAACGCACACACATACACATACAACTAAATACCTACACACACACACACATACACACACATACAACTAAATACCCACACACATATGCACACACACACACATGCATGGTTCACCTGAGGAGATGAAGTAGTGTTGAGAGTCTCCATGGATCCCGACGATTCCTGGACCAACCGAGTCGGCCAGGATGTTGACCACTGAGAACGCGCCGCTCATGAAGCCGAAACCAAGGCCAGACACTACACACACACACACACACACACACAAATGTCACATGTATGTGTGCAGATGATGTGTGTGTGTGTGTGTGTGTGTGTGTGTGTGTACCATATGCCAACTGTCTGATTGAAATGGGCATCGTGTCTTCCTGACTCAGCGACAGCAAACCTTCATTAGCTTTCCTGTAGTAAACAAAACACTCGAGTCACGCGTTGCTTTGGCATGTCTGCTGAGTGTGTGTGTGTGTGTGTGTGTGTGCGTGCGTGTCCTCACTTGAGCAGTGTGTAGTACGCGTAGCGAAACGCCTCCTGCAGCAAGACAGACAGCAGGACGCCGAAGACCAGCAGCCCCTTCTGCTGCGCCGCGTTCTGCTGGTCACTTAACTGGACAACGATGAACCACAACAGCGAGGACAGGAGCAGGGACACGAGCCAGAAGAACGCCCTGCACAACACACATCACAGTCAGAGGCGGCAGGGACCGTCCCCCTGGAGACACGAGCCAGAAGAACGTCCTGCACAACACACATCACAGTCAGAGGCGGCAGGGACCGTCCTCCTGGAGACACGAGCCAGAAGAACGTCCTGCACAACACACATCACAGTCAGAGGCGGCAGGGTCCGTCCCCCTGGAGACACTCAGCTGTCCAGGGGTGGTGACGTCGCGTTGACCACGCCCACCACCACTCAGGGAAGACGTGATTAGGACTCTGATGTCAAATATCAGTTCTGGTCGCAGGTGGGGGGCGTGGCCGACTGTGCTGGGTAAATGGCGCACTGCCCTCTGGGTAGTGTAGTTTACACTGGCGCTACGCTACAGACTCGGTGTGGAAGTGAAGCTGATGTTACCCAGCGATGAGGAAGATGACCCGCAGCGGCTCCCGGGCGATGGTGAGGATGAAGAGGGCGACCGCGGGTCCGAAGGCGATGAAGGTGCAACCGAAAAACACCGCCGCCGTCATTGTAATCCCGGCCCGGCGTGTCTGTCAGCGCCCAACCACATAAAGCAGGAAAAGCGCCTAGAGCGTCCTGAGGGAGACCGACGCGCTCAGACTTCCGCTTCCGGGCCGCAGTCACGTGACCCGAGGACGCGGTTACCGGAAGTCGGCTTTAAGAATAAAGCTTCGTATTTATGAGCTTAAAAGCAGTAATAATAATCATCCGTGATGGTTTGACGCATTAATTTGATTAATTTCCTCAGGTTCATAAACAGATTTTAATAAAACTGCTTGCTTCCGGGTTGTACCTGGTTGTCTGTAAAATGTAATAAAATATGACATACAACGTGCAAAACGAACAAAAAAAAAAGTACGAATTATCCTACAAACCGGGCGTCCGTGTCGCAGTGTTAAAAAAAACCTACTTTAATATAACGTATATAATGATAGCATGAATTCATTTAAACACAGACAGAAATACTGATATAAAATGTAACACTAAACTCAACAAAAAGAAATTAGAATCCTT
>NW_021629797.1:0-93937 GCF_900700375.1 Denticeps clupeoides | reverse complement strand
AGAAAAGTTCAGGAAGAAGTGAAAGATTCTTCTTTCGCAGTTGATGCTCGCAAAACAGCTCCTGGTGAGTGAGGTTTTTTTGTTTTTGTTTGTTTTATTAATTTTTTTTATTATCTCCTTTGACCGCATCTTCCTCATCTGCAGAATTGGTCAGCATCTGAGTCAGTGTTTCGAAGGGGCAGGTCAGAAGAGTCCTGGAGATGCCCTGGTCCATTCTGAACCTGCAGCTCCACTCAGACGCACAAGGCGGAAATGAGCTGCCGCTGATTCAAGCGGCCAGTTGTACATAATCTGCCGTTTATGTGCCGTTCTTAATCATTGAATTATTTTTTTTTAATCATTCCAAATGTTTTTTTTTTTTTTATTTTATACCGCTAGCTTTTACTGCATGTTAGACTGTTGTGTGATATTTGTACTTGTTTGATGAAAAGAAATGGAATATATTTGGCAAAAATTGCAATTAAAGATTTTTTGTGTGCATTTGATTTGTCATTAGTGTCTATAGTAACCAAATATTATGTCATTCTGTTCATTTTTGCGATTCCTGTGTAGCATCTTGCCATATCTTGTTTGGGGACACGATGAAGGGTGGGACACCAGTAAGTGGTGAGTGGATTGATTCAAATTATGGATAGTATCGATACCAAGTCTTGTGGTCTGATATGGTGCAGTTCCCAAAACAGACGGTGATGCAGCTGGTCAGAATAGATGGTGAGCTTCTGGGGGCTTCTTTTTTTTGTGTCAATTCTGTCATCCAGCAGTTAGAAAATGAAATTCAATTAAACTTCTTTATAAATTCTTTAGAATATATGAATTAATTTATAGAAAAATACACGTTCATATATTTACTACATAAACATGAAATTAAGAAGCGGTATAAAGATTTTATCTGTAAGGCCTAGGCGTGGCAGGAAGGATGGACAGAAGCAGTTACCGTGTGGGGTAAAAGTTATTGTGAAAGACAAGTCTTAAAAATCATTGGAATTCAGGTCTGGACGTGGCAGAAAAGCAAATGTAAGATGTGAAGCAAATCTGTACACCTCTACCAAACGGTCAAAGCTGTCCCATAACACAGACGTTCGTCCATCAGTGGAACCGGAGAAGAATCTGAACAGGAGAGGTACGAAGACCCTAGAGACGAAAGCTGTATCAACATGTGACTCCAGTAATGGTGTTGTAAAAAGAGGCCGGGGAGACTCCAAGAAAGGTGAGGGTATCGGTCAAAAAAACTGTAAATGACAATAAGAAACTGTCTCACACGGCGCTCAGCATTGCTACTGCGTCCAAGAAATCTGTGAGATGGCATCCTGACCTTTGTAAAATGGTGGTGGACCTGCAGAAGTCAGCATTGGTGACTGGCTCCTCCATTCCACGAAGAGGCAGGAAAAGGAACGTCGTCATGGAGAAGGACGTGATTTCTGATCCTAAAAATTCTCAAGTTCCATCTCCACCAAAAAAGACCAGAGGCATTGCATGTAGAACAACCAGGGACAGTGGTCGCCTAGCGGGACCAGTGGTGGCCTAGCGGTTAAGGAAGCGTCCTGTAATCAGAAGGTTGCCGGTTCGAATCCGAGCCGCCAAGGTACCACTGAGCAAAGTACCGTCCCCACACACTGCTCCCCGGGCGCCTGTCATGGCTGCCCACTGCTCACTCAGGGTGATTGGTTAAATGCAGAGGGTAAATTTCACTGTGTGCATTGTGTGCTGTGCTGTGCTGTGTATCACATGTGACAATCACTTCACTTTCACTTTCGACCTCTGGTGAGGTCCCCAAACCTATGAGAGTTGAGAGTATGAGTAGCAGTAGAAACCTATGAAGTAGAAGATTCTGCTTTCGCAGCTGATGCTCGCATTTTTATTTTGTTTTGTATTTTTGTTTTGTTTTGTTTTTTTTGCTTTTTTTTTATCTTATTTCCTCCGACCACATCTTCCTCACTGCTGCCCAATAGTGGCGGATCCAGGAAATTTTGAGTGGGGTGGCCAGAAAAAAAAAATTATTTGATCCTTTAATGCTGGGCGTAAGAGTTTATAATCTTTGTATGAAGCCCTTTGAATACTATCTTTTCACCCAATAGCACCCCATTTTGGCAGAATGAGATGGTTCTACACCTTCATTTGAGTTTAATTATACTGATCGGACTTGATTAGGAAAGCCACACCCCTGTCTATATAAGACCTTACAGCTCACAATGCATGTCAGAGCAAAAGAACCTCCTGAAGAGCTCAGAGACAGAATTGTGGCAAGACACAGATCTGGCCAAGGTTAATAAAAATTCTGCTTCACTTAATTAACACACAACGGAAAACGTTTGGGACGACCAGAACCCTTCCTGGAGTTGGCCGACCGGCCAAACTGAGTATATTGGGGGAGCCTTGGTGAGGGAGGTGAAGAAGAACCCAAATATCACTGTGGCTGAGCTCCAGAGATGCAGTCGGGAGATGGGATAAAGTTGTAGAAGATCAACCATCACTGCATCCCTCTGCTAATCGGGGCTTTATGGCAAAGTGGCCCAATGGAAGCCTCTCCTCAATGCAAGACAAGTGAAAGCCTGCATGGAGTTTGCTAAAAAAAACACCTGAAGGACTCCAAAAATAAGATTCTCTGGTCTATTGAGACCAAGATAGAACTTTCTGGTCTTAATTTTAAGCGGTATGTGTTTTTCTCATCTCGTATCCAGTACAGTCTCACAGTAAAGCATGGTGTTGGCAGCATTATGCTGTGGGTTTTTTTACAGCATCAGTGATTAGGACGAATGGTTTCAATCAAAGGAAAGACGAATGCGCCCAAGTACAGGAGGAAATCCCCGACTTCTCGTTCTCCAGAGTGCTCAGGACCTCAGATTGGGCCGAAGGTTTACGTTCCATCTTTCAACTTTCAACAAGTTGCATCTTTGCAACTCATGGCTGTGTATTAGATCAAGAGGATCTACTAAAAACTGATCAAAGGGTCTGAATACTTAAAACCATGTTATGTTTTTCTTTGTTAATAAATTTCCTAAAATCTAAACAGCTCTGTGTTTTTCTGTCAATATGGGGTGCTGTGTGTACATTAATGAAGAAAAATGATCTTTCAGCAAATGGCTGCAACATAACAAAAAATGTAAGCGGGTCTGAATACTTTCCATACCCACTGTAGTCCACAACAGTGTTTTGATTAATCAGTTATACAATTTACAGACTCACATGTTATATTTACATAAAATATTCAACTCAGAATTCATATATATCTATGCAATGGTTATTTATATATGTTAAATTGAAGTTAACTTGCTTGGTCGCAATATGAGTGAAATAGTGAGACTGAGGACTAAGTAGGTGTGTAAAAAAAATTGTAATTTACATTTTACAGCATTTATCAGACGCCCTTATCCACGTTGCTGACGTAGAAACCGTAAATGACAATACCGAACAGTCTCACACGGCGCTCAGCATTCCCACTGCGTCCAAGAAATCTGTGAAATGGGATCCTGACCTTTGTATAAAAGAGGTGGCGACGGTGGTGGTTCAGGAGGACCTGCAGAAGTCCGCATTGGAGTCTAAAACCGCCAAGAGGGGAAGGAGTGCCAAAAAACCCAACCCTCCATTAACAATGGTTCCTGAAGCAGGAGACTGCCAGATGAAAGGGTCCAAAGCTGAACCTCTTAAAGAAACTGGCTCCTCCGTTCCACGAAGAGGAAGGAAAAGGAACGTCGTCATGGACGAGGACGTGATTTCCGATCCTAAAAATTCTCAAATTCCATCTCCACCAAAAAAGACCAGAGGCAGGGCATGTAGAACAACCTCAAGAGCAAAGGCTGAAGACCGGCTGGAGGATCAACACTTGAGTCCCCAAACCTATGAGGGGACGGAGAAAAGTTCAGGAAGAAGTAGAAGATTCTTCTTTCGCAGTTGATGCTCGCAAAACAGCTCCTGGTGAGTGAGGTTTTTTTGTTTTTGTTTGTTTTATTAATTTTTTTATTATTATCTCCTTTGACCGCATCTTCCTCATCTGTAGAATTGGTCAGCACTGAGTCAGTGTTTCGAAGGGGCAGGAGTCAGAAGAGTCCTGGAGATGCCCTGGTCCATTCTGAACCTGCAGCTCCACTCAGACGCACAAGGCGGAAATGAGCTGCCGCTGATTCAAGCGGCCAGTTGTACATAATCTGCCGTTTATGTGCCGTTCTTAATCATTGAATTATTTTTTTTTAATCATTCCAAATGTTTTTTTTTTTTTATCTGTTATTTTATACCGCTAGCTTTTACTGCATGTTAGACTGTTGTGTGATATTTGTACTTGTTTGATGAAAAGAAATGGAATATATTTGCAAAAATTGCAATTAAAGATTTTTTAGTGTGCATTGATTTGTCATTAGTGTCTATAGTAACCAAATATTATGTCATTCTGTTCATTTTTGCGATTCCTGTGTAGCATCTTGCCATATCTTGTTTGGGGACACGATGAAGGGTGGGACACCAGTAAGTGGTGAGTGGATCGATCAAATTATGGATAGTATCGATACCAAGTCTTGTGGTCTGATATGGTGCAGTTCCCAAAACAGACGGTGATGCAGCTGGTCAGAATAGATGGTGAGCTTCTGGGGGCTTCTTTTTTTTTGTGTCAATTCTGTCATCCAGCAGTTAGAAAATGAAATTCAATTAAACTTCTTTATAAATTCTTTAGAATATATGAATTAATTTATAGAAAAATACACGTTCATATATTTACTACATAAACATGAAATTAAGAAGCGGTATAAAGATTTTATCTGTAAGGCCTAGGCGTGGCAGGAAGGATGGACAGAAGCAGTTACCGTGTGGGGTAAAAGTTATTGTGAAAGACAAGTCTTAAAAATCATTGGAATTCAGGTCTGGACGTGGCAGAAAAGCAAATGTAAGATGTGAAGCAAATCTGTACACCTCTACCAAACGGTCAAAGCTGTCCCATAACACAGACGTTCGTCCATCAGTGGAACCGGAGAAGAATCTGAACAGGAGAGGTACGAAGACCCTAGAGACGAAAGCTGTATCAACATGTGACTCCAGTAATGGTGTTGTAAAAAGAGGCCGGGGAAGACCTCAGAGAAAGGTGAGGGTATCGGTCAAAAAACTGTAAATGACAATAAGAAACAGTCTCACACGGCGCTCAGCATTGCTACTGCGTCCAAGAAATCTGTGAGATGGCATCCTGACCTTTGTAAAATAGTGGTGGACCTGCAGAAGTCAGCATTGGTGACTGGCTCCTCCATTCCACGAAGAGGCAGGAAAAGGAACGTCGTCATGGTGAAGGACGTGATTTCTGATCCTAAAAATTCTCAAGTTCCATCTCCACCAAAAAAGACCAGAGGCATTGCATGTAGAACAACCAGGGACAGTGGTCGCCTAGCGGGGCCGTTGGTGTCCTAGCGGTTAAGGAAGCGTCCTGTAATCAGAAGGTTGCCGGTTCGAATCCCGAGCCGCCAAGGTACCACTGAGCAAAGTACCGTCCCCACACACTGCTCCCCGGGCGCCTGTCATGGCTGCCCACTGCTCACTTAGGGTGATGGGTTAAATGCAGAGGGTAAATTTCACTGTGTGCATTGTGTGCTGTGCTGCTGCTGTGTATCACATGTGACAATCACTTCACTTTCACTTTCGACCTCTGGTGAGGTCCCCAAACCTATGAGAGTTGAGAGTATGAGTAGCAGTAGAAACCTATGAAGTAGAAGATTCTGCTTTCGCAGCTGATGCTCGCATTTTTTATTTTGTTTTGTATTTTTGTTTGTTTTGTTTTTATGCTTTTTTTTTATCTTATTTCCTCCGACCACATCTTCCTCACTGCTGCCCAATAGTGGCGGATCCAGGAAATTTAATTAACACACAACGGAAAACGTTTGGGACGACCAGAACCCTTCCTGGAGTTGGCCGACCGGCCAAACTGAGTTATATTGGGGGAGCCTTGGTGAGGGAGGTGAAGAAGAACCCAAATATCACTGTGGCTGAGCTCCAGAGATGCAGTCGGGAGATGGGATAAAGTTGTAGAAGATCAACCATCACTGCATCCCTCTGCTAATCGGGGCTTTATGGCAAAGTGGCCCAATGGAAGCCTCTCCTCAATGCAAGACAAGTGAAAGCCTGCATGGAGTTTGCTAAAAAAAACACCTGAAGGACTCCAAAAATAAGATTCTCTGGTCTATTGAGACCAAGATAGAACTTTCTGGTCTTAATTTTAAGCGGTATGTGTTTTTCTCATCACGTATCCAGTACAGTCTCACAGTAAAGCATGGTGTTGGCAGCATTATGCTGTGGGTTTTTTTACAGCATCAGTGATTAGGACGAATGGTTTCAATCAAAGGAAAGACGAATGCGCCCAAGTACAGGAGGAATATCCCCGACTTCTCGTTCTCCAGAGTGCTCAGGACCTCAGACTGGGCCGAAGGTTTACGTTCCATCTTTCAACTTTCAACAAGTTGCATCTTTGCTCATGGCTGTGTATTAGATCAAGAGGATCTACTAAAAACTGATCAAAGGGTCTGAATACTTAAAACCATGTTATGTTTTTCTTTGTTAATAAATTTCCTAAAATCTAAACAGCTCTGTGTTTTTCTGTGTACATTAATGAAGAAAAATGATCTTTCAGCAAAACACAATAGTGTTTTGATTAATCAGTTATACAATTTACAGACTCACATGTTATATTTACATAAAATATTCAACTCAGAATTCATATATATCTATGCAATGGTTATTTATATGAGTGAAATAGTGAGACTGAGGACTAAGTAGGTGTGTAAAAAAAATTGTAATTTACATTTTACGGCATTTATCAGACGCCTTTATCCAGAGTGACTTACAATTAATTACCCACCCACTAGGTTACTACCACCACTAATTTCCAAAGTATCAAATATGACACAAAAAACGTACTTGTATAATGTGTAATGCGAGGGGTAGTAGCCTAGTGGGTAACACACTCGTCTATGAAACGTCTATTTTTTTCATTTATTTTTATTAAAGACTATGGATTAAGCAGTGGCAGTGGTTGCCTAGCGATTAAGGAAGCGGCCCCGTAATCAGAACGTTTCCTGTTCGAGTCCCGATCCGCCAAGTTGCCACTGAGCAAAGCACCGCCCGAACACACTGCTCCCCGGGCGCCTGTCATGGCTGCCCACTGCTAACTAAGGTTAAAAGCTGAGGACACATTTCGTTGTGTGCTGCAGTGTATCACAATGACAATCATTTCACTTTCACTTAAGCACATAAACCAGACATTGCAGGTAGTGGTGGAACAGGTGAAATGTGTTGTAGAGTCCTTAACAATGCTGGTCCGGGTGCAGCGTGTTTGGTAAATCTCTGTTATGGAGAAAAGAGTCTTCTCCTTCTCTTTTCTTCCTCACTATTCACTGTAGGGTCTTGTGTTCCGAAGTGGTGCAGTTCACAAAACAGACAGTGATGCAGCTGGTCAGAATGCTCCCAATAGAAGGTGCGTGAGGATGTATGGTGAGCAGCTTCTGGTGGCTTCTTCTAAACGTCCTGATGGATTTCATGTCTTATTTGCTTATTCATGCCATGGTGTCACCATCACTATTGTGTGATGATGATGGTGATATGATGGTTATGTCTGTATTATTCCTGATGATTGACGAAGGTAGTTGTCTGTCTTCTCAAAATTCTGACATTGATGAATTACGCTCGTACTCCTTGATCAGCCGAGCCTTTTCTTCCTTCAGATGCTTGTGGTCCAATACTACCTTTTTATAACGGCTTAAGAAAGTCTCCAGGGGTGGTGGCAGGTCTGGTCTCTGCGACGAGGTGACCTCCAAGTCGCTTTCATAGAAAGGCTGCTCTTTCTCTTGCTCGTCCTCTAGCTTTTGGCATAGTTTGAGCATGTACAATGTCCTCTTGCCCTGTGCTATGGTGTCGTGCAGTTTGTTCGACGCATCTCTTGTCTGCGAGACAAGCTTGTTCAGTTTTTTCTTTTCTGCATTGCGTGCTTGCCTGGTTCGCTTCCTACACTGCTCTGCTTCTCTTGTCACCTGTTCATAAAGGGTATGTTCCATCTGCTCATTTTGCTCAGCCTCCTTCTTCTTCTAGTCGAGAAGTGACTGGTACTTACTGACATCATTCTCGAGCTTTAGCAGAAGGCTTTTGCATTGCTCCACCTCATCATTGTTCACTTTTTCTGTCAATTTGTTATACGTGTGTAGCTGCACCTTAACCTCATTGTTGTGTTTGACTTGAATGTCATTCATAAAGCATAGCAGGTCATCTGCCTTCTCCTCCATTTCATTTTGATTTATCATGTCATCTGTATTCCCCTGGGCCTGGATGCTTTCCTTTATCTCGTCGTAACGCGTACTTAGTTCTATGAACATGCTGTCCATGTAGTCCTGCAGTTGTTGCAGACGTTTTTGGCACCAACTTTGAACCAGGCTCTTTGCATTTTTGAACTCATCCAGGCAAGAGTCCATGCTATCCATGAATTCCTGATGGGCAGCTGCATCACTCATGTAAATTACCTGCAGTTTGTTAGGCACAAAATCCTGGACTGCCATATCTTCTTCATTAAAGATGCTGCAGTCTTTATTCTCTTAATCTTCTTTTCCACTGTTTCTTAATTCCATACCTATGTTGTAAAACATGAATATGTATTTTTCTATAAATTTGCTATGATATTGTAAAGAACTTATAAAGAAATTGAATTCAAATTCTTTTTCTAACTTCTGATAGAACCGGGTGATGAAGGTCAACTTGACGAGAAGACACCAACTCTGCTGCAATACCTGATGCTGTCAGAGCTTGGATACAAATCCATAACCCTTCCACTGTGGCGATTGGCTCCATCTTGTTCAATACAGTAAATAACGGAGCCCCTAAAATGACATAAATAAACTAGAAGCCAAAATTCCAGGGGAAATTTTGATGGGTCTGTCCGGGCATTGGTCACAGCTGCGGGCATGTGATTTGTAAAATGGGAATTCTTTAATGTCGTACTGCAGTATCACTTCAAAGAAGTTTTATTTTACAAATGCTACCAATGCTAAAATTAGCGATCAATACATTCCAATGGGAAATGACCCTGTTTCAGCGTTAATAGCTCGGCCAGGCCCAGTCCGATCGCTTATAAAAGTAATAGCACACTAATTGCGCGCGAACCGTAAATCCGGCCGAGCCGAGCCATACGTCAAACCGTGCGTAACGACAAGCCGCACGATTTGATATGAGATTCGTGTGTGTGCTGTGAAGCGTTTCATCGCAAATTCTTGGAAACCAGATTTTTTCACACTTTTAATGTTTTGGACGTGATTTGTGGCCCTCCTGTAATCCCCAAAGAAGCAACCAATACGTCATTGTGTCTCCGTTTTTTTTTGTGCGTCTCACGGCCTTAGCGTGGCAGCCACAAATGCGAGACATGGCCTTTTTGGCCTTCTTCCCTATTTCTCATGTTTTCCTGACCACTGTTGGCGGTAGCAACACATCCAATATGTCAGATCGTGTGTCGAGGCGAGGCCTTCGGCCTCGCCTCAACTCCCGTGTCTCTAGCTTTTACGGCTGGTCACAGGGAGCTGAAAACCTCTTCCTCTGCGCAACAGTAAACCGTACTTTTTACGCTTTGAACCCGATTTGTGGGCAGGCCGTGCGACCTACCAAAACAAAAAATATATCATCGTGTGCGGAGTGGTCAGGCCTTCGGCCTGACCACTCCGTTGTTTCTGTGCGTTTCACGGTCTTATCGTGGCGGCCTTGGACGTAAGACGTGTCCTTTTATTGCCTTTTTCCCGGTTTTCCGGCTTTTTCCGGGTTTTCCAAACCCCCGTTGGTGCCACCGACTCGTCCCATACGTCGGATCGTAAGACTCGGCGAGGCCTTCGGCCTCGCCTCGATTTTCGGGTCGCTAGCTTCAACGGTTAGCCTCAGGGAGCCAAAAACGCGTTCCCGGCACGATGGTAAACGGTACTTTTTACACGTTTTAACCCGATTTGTGGCCGGGCCGTACGTCCTACAAAAACAAAAAATATATCATCGTGTGCGGAGTGGTCAGGGCCTTCGGCCTGACCACTCCTTTGTTTCTTTTACTTTTGACGGTCTTCGCCGTGGCGGTTCTTTAACGTGAGACATGTTCTTTTTTGCCATTCATAGCACAATAATAAATGGTCTGTCTTCCTGACAGACCCAATAAACCACCTATAAAACTTTAAGTGTGCTCCGTAGTAAATGCTTTAAATTCTTAAAGCACTCCTCCAAAAATAATACATGTTATGACAGAATTTTGTTCAACTGTTCTCGGGACAACATTGAAAATATGGCACATTGAAATGTAAATTTTGCATCCTTTAGTTACAGCATGACGATTTTTTATACACAACAGTAAAGTCATTGTCCAATGTCCAGCATTATCCAGACGCCCTTATCCAAAGCGACTTACAGTCAGTAGTTACAGGGAGAGTCACCCTGGAGCAATTTAGGTTAAGTGTCTTTCTCAGGGACACAATGGTAGTAGTAAGTGGAATTTGAACGCGTTTCTTGTTCATAGGCAAGTGTGTTGCCCACTAGGCTCCTACCACCCTGTGGGATCACTAGGTCCCATACCTGTCAACTAGTGATTTGTAAGTTTTTTTTTACTTCAACGTGAGACACTGGATCCTCTGTGGTAACTGTGTGTGGATTCACGTCGGTGGTCCCGGGTGTAGTATTAGAATTCATATAAAAACATATAGGAGACTGTTTTTTCCATGTTCTTGAAGTGTTGATTGAGATCTTTGCTCATGACCATTTGTGTTTAATGTCTACAGACATATGAGTGCTGGCATTTGGCTCCCTTGCTCTGTCTTCTCGACTGTCATGGTCTTCATGTATGGTTTTCTAGAGTACCATTCAACGTAGGTCTGATGGACTGTTTGTCGGTATTTCTTTGATATAATCAGGCCATTCATTTATTACAGGAATTTTGCTTCTGCCAACACAACGATTTATCGTATTTCCTTCTGATGTTCTATAATAATTATTATTAATTTCCTTAACCAATAAATTGTAAATATCATATGGCACAGAAATATAATTGTAATGTGTTGGCAGGTTACATCACCAACATATATGTATGGGTATTTGCAATAAAAGTTATTGTTGTATGGCCATTCATACACAGCATAGATATCGTCCTCAAACGAGAAGTATTGTAAGAGTTTTCTTGCCCATTCTTTAATTTTTGTTAAAATCTTGTATGAGACAATCTTAATCTTTTCCACTATCTATCTGACCCATCTTATTAAGGAATTCGACCTCTGTTAGTATCAAAAAGAGGAACCGCATCATCTTTAGTCTATTTAAACAAAAAGAATGAACTTTTCTTGCCCATTCTTACATTTTTGGCAAACCTTCATAAAGACAGTCTTAATCTTTGCGATAATGTTTCTGAAACATCTTTTTATTCGTGCTTTCTGGTACTATTTCATACAATGAACCACAATCATCATCATCAATAAATATAGTTTCAAATGTCATTCTTTTTAAAATTGTAAATGTTTTCATTTAAAATAACTAAGCATTTTGTAAAGCATTTGAGTGACGGTAAAGAATTTAAATAAAAAATGTTTCTCACGCCATTGAAAGCATCTACACAATCACTTGGACAAGGAGATCACCGGACACCGCATATCCTGATTGTGCCTCATTTTGTGTGTGTGTGTGTTTACATATTGTTGCACAATTGTTGCACAATTGGTGGCTGACTAAATACTTTTTTTGTCCCATTGTGTATAACACAATGGGACAAAAAAAGTATTTAGTCAGCCACCAATTGTGCAAGTTCTACCCACTTAAAAAGAGAGGCCTGTAATTTTCATCATAGGTATACATCAACAAAATGAGAAAAAAAAATCCAGAAAATCACATCCTCTGATTTTTAAAGAATTTATTTGCAAATTATGGTGGAAAATTAGTATTTGGTCACTAACAACAAGCAAGATTTCTGACTCTCACCAGACCTAAAACTTCTTCTGTATAAGGCTCCTCTGTCCTGCACTCCATTCATTGACCTGTATTAATGGCACCTGTTTGAACTCATTAACTTTTTGTAGAGTAGAGTAAAAACTCTACTTGTCGTGTTTGGAGAAGAAAGATTGCTGAGTTGCATCCAAAGAACACCATACCTACTGTGAAGCATGGGGGTGGAAACATCATGCTTTGGGGGTGGTTTTTCTGCAAAGGGACCTGGACGACTGATCCGTGTAAAGGAAAGAATGAATGGGGCCATGTATTGTGAGATTTTGAGTGAAAACCTCCTTCCATCAGCAAGGGCATTGAAGATGAAACGTGGCTGGGTCATTCAGCATGAATGATCCCAAACAAAAAATCGAAGGAGTGGCTTCGTAAAAAGCATTTCAAGGTTCTGGAGTGGCCTAGCCAGTCCACGCTTTCAACAACATAGAAAATCTTTGGAGGGAGTTGAAAGTCTGTGTTACATCACTGCTCTAGAGGAGATCTGCATGAAAGAATGGGCCAAAATACCAGCAACAGTGCGTGAAACCTTGTGAAGACTTACAGAAAACGTTTGACCTCCGTCATTGCCAACAAATGGTATATAACAAAGTATTTAGATGAACTTTGTTAGTGACCAAATACTAATTTTCCACCATAATTTGCAAATAAATTCTTTGAAAATCAGAGGATGTTGATTTTTCTGGAATTTTTTTCTCATTTTGTCTCACATAGTTGAGGTATACCTATGATGAAAATTACAGGCCTCTCTCATCTTTTTAAGTGGTAGAACTTGCACCAATTGGTGGCTGACTAAATACTTTTTTGCACACGCACACGCACACACACACACACACACATATATACACTTACTCACACACACACACACACATATGTAATTATATATATATGTATATATACACATATATATGTATATATACACACATATATATGTATATATACATTATATATATATACATGTATTTTCAAATATATATGTAAATAAGCATAAATTTCTTGTGTATAATTGCAAACTCGATTCACGCATCTCTTACCTTAGTGTTATGACGACACACAACTGAGCCTGTAAGAATTATTGTAAAGATCTTGGAAAAGCTGATAAGGACTTCTTATCAGCTTTTCTTATCATCTTTTTAAGTGGTAGAACTTGCACAATTGGTGGCTGACTAAATACTTTTTTGCCCACTGTGTGTGTGTGCGCACGAGCACACACACACACACTAGGTCTCATACCTACCTGTCACTAGTGATTCATACGTTTTTTTTACTCAACGTGAGACACTGGATCCTGTGATATATGTGTGTGGATCACGTCGGTAGCTTCAGAATGTAGTATTCGAATTTTGCATGTTCTTGCAATGTTGATTGAGATCTTTGCTCATGACCATTTGTGTTTAATGTCTCCAGACATATGAGTGCTGGCATTTGTCTCCCTTGCTCTGTCTTCTCGACTTTCATGGTCTTCATGTATGGTTTCTAGAGTACCATTCAATACTATGTCTGATGGACTGTTTTCGGCTGAAGTCCTACTCGAATTTTTTAGGTATTTCTTCAATTAATGAGGCCGTTGATTGTTTACTATTTTTCTTCCAGGAATTTTTTCTTCTGTCAACGCAATGATTTGTCGTATTTCCTTCTGATGTGCTATTATTATTATTATTATGCTTAATCAAAACATCCCATTATACAGTAATATGTACAAATATATGTTACCTAGTTTTAATCACTATGCTATATGTCTGGGTATTTGCAATAAAAGACATGGTTCACTGGACATCGATACACGGCATTATCATCGTCATCACAAAAGAGGAAATCTATTAAGTTTTTTCCCCATTCCTTGATTTTTTGCGAATATCTTGCATAAGACAATCTTAATCTTTTCCATCGTCTATCTGACCCATCTTATTAAAGGCGTTCGACCTCTGTTGGTATCCAAAGAGGAACCGCATCATCTTGAGTCTCTTTAAAACAAAAAGAATGAACATGTCTTGCCATTCCTTAAATTTTTGGCAAACCTTCCTGAAGGCAGTCTTAATCTTTGCAATAATGTTTCTGAAACATCTTTTTATCCGTGGCTCTCTGATACCTATTCATACAATTAATCTCTATAGTTTCAAATTTTATTCAGGTGTGAAAATGTGTACCTTTTCATTTAAATAACTAAGCTTTTTGTAAAGCATATATATATATATGTATGTATGTATGTATATATATATATATGTATGTATGTATATATATATATATATATGTATGTATGTATGTATGTATATATATATATATATGTATGTATGTATATATAAATATACATACGTGTGTCTTTGTGTGTGTAAGAATGATTATAAAGACGTAAATGTACTCTGGTTTGGGTGTGTGTACGAAACATCCTGATTTCACACTCTCACTATCGACATAAATTAAAAAGTTAAATCAACATTTATTTATGGAGCAGAATTTTAATGACAACTGCAGTTTCATACCAAAGAGGGTACAATTAATATACATTAAAACATGCAAGAATGTCTCAAGATTGAACCATCAGGTCGCCAGTTCCGGGATGCGAACGCACAACTTTGGGTTTCGGATACCCAGCTGGTAAACGTAAAAATGGATTAAATAAAAAATATGAATTTTTATATTGGCTTCATTGCTATGAAATTAGTAACACCCAATACATGTGTGCAGAACACAGGCAATTTTATTAATGTTATTTCTACTTTTTCCGTTTGTTAAATCAAAGTCCAAAGTCAAAGCTCAAGTGACGTATTGGCGAGTAGAAAAAAAAGACTCATCCTGGCGCGCTTTTGTGACGTCACTATTAAACGCGCCAAATTTTTACTAGTCTCCCGGCTGCGGGGCAGCGTTGAGTGAAACGAGCTATATTTACCAAGAACATATCAAACTCCGAGTGAGTGGTGTGGTTATCTGTTTTTATTCGATTTTAAACGAGACTTTGTACGAACTTGTTGTGATCAGTGGTATCACTGGACCATTTTGCACCGGTACCAGTATTAGCTCTGATGTGGGTTTAGTACCACGACCAGTATTAGCGCTGATGTGGGTTTAGTACCACGACCAGTATTAGCTCTGATGTGGGTTTTAGTAACAAGACCAGTATTAGCGCTGATGTGGGTTTAGTAACAGAACTAGTTGTTTTGATGTGGCATTAGTGACATGACCAGTAATTGCTTTGATGTGGGTTTTCTTACAGGACCAGTTATGGGTTTATTGGAAAGATGTATGCTGCTCTTCAACACCTCAAACCTGTATGAAGTTCTTGGCCTTTCTAAAGATGCCTCGGACTCTGATCTCCGCCGCGGTTACTACAAGATGTCCTTGTTGGTCCACCCAGACCGGGCCGCAGGGGACACCCAGGCCACTGAGAAGTTCCAGGTAGAATTGACCTTGCCATGTTAAAACATGTAATGACATCCTGCCTGTTTGTGTTTTATAAGGACCCTTGGGGTTGCAGGTTCTTGGTAAAGTGTATGAAGTTCTGAAGGACCAGGAGCAGAGATCCATCTATGATGAGCAGGGGGGTCGTGGATGAGCAGTCTGACAACGTAAAACAGGAGCGTAACTGGGAGGATTACTGGAGATTGCTGTTCCCCAAGGTAAGAATCCACAGGATTGTGGGTTCTTTAAAGGTCCACAGTGATGGAACCATGACTTAAATGAACTGCTCTCCATTGCATGGTCACCTGACAGATCACACTCCAGGACATTGTGGACTTTGAGAAGAAGTATAAGGGGACGGAGGAGGAGAAACAGGACCCTGACTCGCTTGTACCTGCAGCATGCGGGGGACATGGGCCGCATCGTGGAATCGGCACTCTTCTCTGAGGGGGAACGATGAGGCGGCGAATCAGGGGGGTCATCCAGGGCCTCATCGATGACAAGCAGTTGCCCGCATACAGAGCCTTCACCCACGAGAGCACCAAGAAGAGGAACCACCGCAAGCGCAAGGTACTGTTACCTTACTCCACTGATACTTAAACCCCACTCCCCCCCGCTTTACTCTGTGTGGTAATGTCCGTCTGTGTTGTGTGAT
Source organism: Denticeps clupeoides (assembly GCF_900700375.1). Lineage (NCBI taxonomy): Eukaryota > Metazoa > Chordata > Actinopteri > Clupeiformes > Denticipitidae > Denticeps > Denticeps clupeoides. The sequence continues at coordinate 77,934 of NW_021629797.1, read as the reverse complement.
CAGGCCGAGAAAGAGAGGAAAGAGGCGGAGGAGATGCAAGAAGGACCTGGGAGTAAGCAGCGAGGAGAGCCTAAGTGCTCTGATCAAGGTACAACTGGCCTAGAGGTCTCCAGTCAAGTAGCAGCAACAAAAGGTGACAGCGTAGAAATGGGTGGCTGCTTTTATTCATGTAGCACCGCAAAGACCGAAGCCAGAAGACCGAAGATTTACTAGGAACCACCGCATTCCGAATCTACCGCTGTTTCTAACGGCAATTCTCATAACAAGAGCTGGGGGCAGTGGTGGCCTAGCGGCTAAGGAAGCGGCCCCATAATCGAAGGTTGCCGGTTCGAATTCCGCTGCAGATAAGTGAAAGTGAAGTGATTGTCATTGTGATACACAGCAGCAAGACAAATTTCACTGTGTGTATCACAGTGACAATCACATCACTTTCACTTATCTGCATCTTTCCCATCAAAAGTCTTTTATATATACATATATATTTATTTATTTATTTTTTGCCCGGATCCATATACAACACGACTTACTGCATAGTTTCTCCTCCTGGTTTTAGCACATGGTCTCGAATGTGAAGTGGTCTTGTAAAATACTGTGGATGAAGTTGAAGGTCCCCTGACATGGTTTGCTTTTATATCGGTCTTATTGGTCCCCTAATACTGTATCTGAAGTCTCTTTCCGAAAGTCAGCCATGGTGCAGAATTACAGCCAATTTCGATCCAGTCTCACAATGAGGTTTCCGCAGGACGCGCCGTTTCTGTGTCTACAGTTTTAAAAACTAGAGAGGGGCCTATAGAAGTAAGGGGGCATTCGCCGAAATTAACACCATTGTCATCAACACCGTTCACCAACCACAATGTTTGTCGCAGACAGGAAGTAGTTTTCCCGAAAAAAAAAATCCCCTCACGAAGACATAATGAGACAAATTCCAGAGCCCACCGTCTGAGCTGCCACTCTCTGAAAGGCGAAGCAGGATGGCCAAGCTCTCTTTTACGCCTACCCGCCATTTCTGGCCACTGCAGGACCACAGACAGGCTCGTATTAATGTTAAATAATCTCGCAAAGTGACGTTTTCATGTCAGGGACCTTCGAAGTTGAATCCTGTCCAACCCCCCCACAGCTTTACTCCACAAAGTGTACTTTTTAGCCTCTAAATATTTTTGCCTGTTTGTCTTTTCAGCAAAGGCAGAAGTGTCATGAGCAGGGATTCAACTCCCTCCTCGCCAACCTGGAGGCCAAGTACTGTAGTCCTGGCGGAAGGAGTTCGGCCAAAAAGAAAGGGAAGAAGTGAGTCTGTTGTGACGGAGGCACGTTGACTTCTGCAGGTCGCGTGAAGGCCACGTGGACTCCACTGGTGCTTTGTCCAGATTGGTTTTGGATTATATCACTTTTTTTTTTTTAGTATTTGTTTTACACGTTTCTTCACTTTTATCTGCTCTTAAATGCACTATAGACCTCTGGTTTTGTGAAATTGTGATCATGAGTTTATTGAAATTATGAATCCACTTGGATTTAATAAAGTTGAACATTTGTCAGGTTGCAGTTGTTTAATTTCGCTGAGGTAGTATGTGGTAGAAAGCACCCTGAGACACAAGCTGGTCCAAGGTCAGTCACTGCAGTCTGAACTGGGACCGGTTTTACCAGGTGTTGATCTGGAACTCAGACCCCTGCTGTCTGCTGTCGGACCCACTCCTGCACCAGCTGATGGGCGATAGTGAAGCTGGGTGGGAGCCAGAAGACTGGGGGACCTCCACCAGGAGCCTGGGGGCACTCGCCCTGCGTAGAGCCTCCTGGATCTCCTCCAGCGTGAACCACCGGGCGTCCTCCAGCTCCACTTTATCCACACTGACCTGGGAGCAGACCACCGTTTATTACCGGAGCTCAGGTGCCTGAAACAGACGCAGTGAGGACCTCCTGCACCACCTGGCATCGCTGTGGGTTTACAGTAGCGTGGCACGCCAGCATGAATGAACTCTGAGGATAAGGCCAGTGCTGGGTGGACGCGAACTGGAACGTCTCCACCTCCAGCCCCCACCTCCTCAGCCACCTCCCTCCGCAGGGTCTCCTCCATCGTCTCACCTATAACACCACCGGCAGCTGGATGAAGGTCCCCAATCATGAAAAATTCCCTTTATGAGCCTCTGAAGAACCAGTGGGTTCATTTGATTTTTTATTTTATTTATAAACGCGGGAGACGACTTCACTGTCTGCGGCAAACATTGGTGTTTGTGAATAGTGTTGATGACTGAAACTGAAACGGCACGTCCTGGGGAACTCTCATTGTGTGACTGGCTGTAATTCTGCACCAAGTCTGAATTTCGTAAAACAGACTTCTAAAGTGAAAAGTGAAGTGATTGTCACTTGTGATGCACAGCACGGTGCACACAGTGAAATTTGTCCTCTGCATTTAACCCATCATCCTGAGTGAGCAGTGGGTGGCCATGACAGGCGCCCGGGGAGCAGTGTGTGGGGACGGTGCTTTGCTCAGTGGCACCTTGGCGGATTGGGACTCGAACTGGCAACCTTCTGATTACGGGGCCGCTTCCTTAACCGCTAGGCCACCAGCTGCCCCTACAGTAGGTATTAGGGGACCACTAAGGCCGATATGAAAGGAAAAGTCTATATTAATGTCAGGGGATCTTCAATTCATGTGACGCAGATCAAATGAAGCAGGTGTAAAGCGGGACGCACCCATGTCGCAGAATCCAGCCAGGGCACTGTACATATCCCGGGGGAAAGCCGCCTGTCTCCCCAACAAGCACCTGCTGCCGTCAGACACCAGCACGATCAGGACGGGAGCCATCTGCAGGAAACAAACGCACCGCATCGGCCTTTCGCATTCGTCCGTGCGCCACCTTTTCAGTCCGCTAACCTGTGGGTAGTAGGTGTGGCCACTGCCCTGGCATACGCGCTGACTGCCCCGCCTGGTTCTGACCGTGGGTTCCCCCGAGGCGCTGCAGAAGCCGTGCGTCTGGTGCCAGTGGAGCAGCGCCCGACCCTGGGAGGAGCCACGCAGAAAGGTCACTCACTTAATCACACGGGATGCATCAGAGTGTAAGGAGAGCGTGATCTACCCGAGCCATGTGTGGAACGTCGTGGCCCCGGAGCAGAAAGAAAGCCTTCCTGAGGTCAACAAACTCCCCTCCGCACAGCCGCTCCACCGCACACTTCTCCAGAGTCCCTGCAGCAGGACGTGCAGACGCTGTTCACAATCGCACGTGAACCACACACACGCACGTTCCTGCTCGGTTCCTTACCCACGTCCAGACAGAACTGAGGCACCCACGTCTCTGTGCAGCCCACAAGAACCGATTCTCTTACACGTTCCTTCTGTTGCCGAGCTTCTCCAGAAGTGCTTCCACATCTGCACACACACCTCGACTAATATTACTTTAACCCTGACTGATGATACTCATGTTCGTGTTCCCACCTGTGGTCTTCATGTCCAGAGGTCGGTGTCTCCCACCCTCCGCCCTCATCAGCAGGGGGCGCAGTTTGTGGTAGAGAAATAAACGCCCGGCACGCAGCGCCCGCGCTGCACGCCTCATCGTCCCCTTTCATCAGCTTCACCAGGTACCTGGAAGCACAACGGATCCTCCTTCCTAAACCGCAAAGCACCGGAGACGGGTACAAATGTCCTCCTGCCCCTGACCTGACCTCATCCGCGCCACGTAGCTGCTGCCGGACCTCCAGATCAACCAGTCCGGGGGCGGTGAAGGGCATCGCAGCCACCGCAGCATTTTTTAAAAATCTGAAACACACGTGCAAAGAACATAAAAAACACTAAAAAAACATAAAATAAACATAAAAAAACACCAAATACAAAACACTTGACGTTTAAATCCTGCGGGAGCGGCTGGACCGGTCCGAGTCGCGACGTCAAACAATCGACGTCATCAACGCGCGCCGGCACAGCAGCGACACCTACCGGAGATCTTAATAAACGCGGCAGCGTTGAATCCCAAGCGTGTTCAACAACATACAACTTAGTAGCCATCATACCCCACTATATACACATGACCTAAAAATAACAAATACCTATTCTCTGAAGAACACCGTATAAATGAAAAGATTTTATAATTTCGTGCCGTGTGTGTGGAAGGAGATGTGAACAGTGAAAACTCCTGCAGGCGGCGACACTCGGGCACAGGGCTCCGCGGCGGCCGCTGCGGCTCTCAGTCCGACTTTTTCCTGCGGCTTTCCGAGCGCTGACACCGCGGCGGGAGACCCACCGACCAGCCGAGTTCGTCTCCGCGGGGAAGTCCCGCTGTGGAGCGAGTGAAGACGCCGACAGTGTCCGCATCTGCAGGAGGACATTCTGGAAAATTCTCTACGTCGTGGGCTGCTGTTTCCTCACGATCACACTGACACGGTACTTTATTTCAGGGTTAGCGGGGCGCTCCAGATCTTAGCTTTCTGGGTGGGGGCAGCCTCACCGTACAAGAGTATTGTTGTGTGTAAAAAGGTTTTCCTCTCCGATAGAAAAAAATGCAGGAAAATACATTCTGCTTCGATTCGCTGCGTCTGTATTCTCTCTCTGTCTCACTCTGTGTTGGTAAGTTTAATTTTCTTTCTCTGGCTGTGTCGATAAACCTTCTGTATCTCGTTGGTTCTCTGTGTCTAAGCTCTCTCGCTGTCTCTGTGTCGGTTCTCTGTGTCTGTAAACTCTTATCTGTCTCTCTCTGTGTCTGTAAACTCTTATCTGTCTCTCTCTGTGTCTGTAAACTCTTATCTGTCTCTCTCTGTGTCTGTAAACTCTTATCTGTCTCTCTCTGTGTCTGTAAACTCTTATCTGTCTCTCTCCGTGTCTGTAAACTCTTATCTGTCTGTCTCCGTGTGTCTGTAAACTCTTATCTGTCTCTCTCTGTGTCTGTAAACTCTATCTGTCTCTCTCTGTGTCGTAAACTCTTATCTTCTCTTCTCCGTGTCTGTAAACTCTTATCTGTCTCTCTCTCCGTGTCTGTAAACTCTTATCTGTCTGTCTCCGTGTGTCTGTAAACTCTTATCTGTCTGTCTCCGTGTGTCTGTAAACTCTTATCTGTCTGTCTCCGTGTGTCTGTAAACTCTTATCTGTCTCTCTCTGTGTCTGTAAACTCTTATCTGTCTCTCTCTGTGTCTGTAACTCTTATCTGTCTGTCTCCGTGTGTCTGTAAACTCTTATCTGTCTCTCTGGTGTCTGTAAACTCTTATCTGTCTCTCTCTGTGTCGGTCTCTGCGTCTTAAACTCTCTCTGTATTGTTAACCTCTCTCTCTCTCTCCTTCTCTCATCTCTCTCTCTCTCTCTCTCATCTCGCTCGCGGTCTCTGTAGATGAGGTCCTGGACTACCTGCCATGTTGTGCTGCTCAGCTGTCTTATCACTCTGTTTCTGCCCACAACGACTTCTTCACGTCGATCGGTGAGCTTCACAGTTCATCTTATTGTCACCCCCCTATTTGGAGGACGTGTATGTGTTGGAACCCCACAACGTTGATGTAGAAGGACGCTTTAATGGAACTGCAGGGTTTGACTGATGTTTGCAGGTCAGATGACAGACCTGCTTTTCACAGAGAAGGACCTGGTAACCTCGCTGAAGGACTATATACAAGCAGAAGAGCGCAAACTGGAGCAGGTCAAACAGTGAGTGTAGCATGGCTATCAGATACCTGGCATGATAAGAAGCAACCTGGAAGGCGTGGTGAGAAGTGCCATATCTTTGAAAGAACCAAGCGGAAATGTAATATTTCTCCTTTTGTGCAGCTCTTGGACCCTCAGAATTCTCTTCTCTTGTCTTCTGTTCTCTGCGTGTTTGTCTTTAGGTGGGCTGAGAAGCTGGATTCATTAACATCCATTGCCACCCAGGACCCCGAGGGCTTTCTCGGTCACCCTGTCAATGCCTTCAAGTTGATGAAGCGGCTGAACACGGAATGGGGTGATCTGGAGAACCTGGTGCTGAAAGACATGTCTGATGGTAAGCCTTCTGAATTATGCCTTCTGCATAATTCATCTAAACTCTGTAGGACATGACCATGGATAATTTAATGAAGGTGCAGCCTGTCTTTATTATTTGATTATTTTGATGCTATACATTTAGTGTTAAATATTCTAGTTTTATTTATATCTATTTTTTGGAAGAGACCATTGGCCATACATTAGTGATCCAATGCACAGCGGAAAAGTTGTGAGATTTTTGTACCTGCATCTGAGTGGACATCATGATCTGATCAGACTTTTTGTTTTTTGGAATGTGTTCAGGGTTTATCTCGAACCTCACTATCCAGCGACAGCACTTTCCCAGTGATGAGGACCAGACTGGGGCTGCCAAAGCCCTGCTGAGGCTGCAGGACACCTATCAGCTGGACACCCAGTCGATCTCCACTGGTGATCTGCCAGGTTGGTGATGTTCATTTTGTCCCTGGGGGAAAGCAGGAGTAGGAGTTTTTACGCTGGTGCTCTGTGTCCCAGGAACTTCCGTAAAGCTGCCTTACAGAAGCACGCTGACAGTGGAGGACTGCTTCGAGCTGGGCAGGATCGCCTACTCCGAGTCCGACTACCGCCACACGGAGGTGTGGATGGCCCAGGCGCTGAAGCAGCTGGACGAGGGTGAGGAGAGCAGCGTGGAACCCGTCATGGTCCTGGACTACCTCAGCTACTCCGTCTACCAGCAGGGGGAGCTGGAGCGAGCCCTGGACTTCACCAGAAGGCTGCTGGAACTTGGTGAGGCTACAGGCGGAGCACTTCATGAGTCCAGGGTCGTATCAAACATTTTTTTAATGCACAGACCCAGAGCACCAGAGAGCCAATGGTAATCTGAAGTACTTCGAGTACCAACTGGCCAAGCAGAGGAAGGCTGGTGAGGACCTGCGGTACAGACGGAGCGAAGGGGCGGAGCCCGAGAGGGAGGAGTCCGAGGGCAGGAAGGGTGTAAAGAAGGACAACCTTCCTGAGAAGAAGAAGTATGAGCAGCTGTGTCGCGGGGAAGGTATCAAGATGGTGAGGGAGATTTTTCACGAAATTTAGAGCAGTAAAGATTTTTTATTTTTTTTTTGCTCTTGATGTAATAAATGAGGCCTGGCGCCTGAGCTGGATTGGTACAGAATGTGTCCGATCTGGCATGCAGTGTCCTCTGGGGTTATTTCAGTTCTGTGTCCCCCGCCACAGACCCCTCGCAGACAGAGCCGCTTGTTTTGTCGTTACTATGACAACAACCAACACCCACGCTACCTACTGGGCCCAGTGAAGCAGGAAGATGAGTGGGACCGCCCCTACATCATCCGTTACCACGACATCATCTCAGAGTGGGAGATTGAGAAGGTCAAGGAGCTGGCCAAGCCCAGGGTGGGTTCACCAGGGTTTGTGTTCTGGGTGGCGCTCCATGTGCATGCATTGTTTTTCTGTACATGTAATGCTTGTGTTTGTGCATGTTAATACAAAGATCCTAATTTCATTATCTGTGTGTGTGTGTGTGTGTGTGTGTGTGTGGGATGGGGGAGTGGGCGGAGGATCAGTTTTCATGTCACCTGTCACGTCTCCGTTAAGGGTAGGGACATAGGTGAATGTTGTGGCACTACGGGTCAATAGACAAAAGGGGCAGAGGAAAAATGGAATCTGAAAACGTTGTATTTTAAGGAGTTAATTTTAACAAACAAGACAAGGACCAACACTTAGTACACCAACGAAACCACACGCTATCTCTCGTTCTCCAAACTGTGACACACCGACTCCCAGGAGCCTCCCCTTACGCCTGTTGCATGTGGAACCAGTAATTTGGTGGGCCCGCCCTTTCAGGAAAAATGATGAAACACACACAGAACTGTCTCTGAGGTTTTGTACTTTAGTACTAGTGCGTTATTTATGCAATATTAATGTGTTATTAATGCATTGTTGGATGTTATAATTGATCTATCGCGACACAAACGTGGACTATTCTGAATAGATTCAGTACAGAAATTCTGATGGTGGCATAGAAATGGAGAGTCGGCGATGTCAATGCGGTGCTGGAGAGAGTCGTTGTCGACGTTATTATCGACCGAGTGCTAGAGCAGAGCGTTGTCGTCGTTGTTGACTCGGTGGCAGTACGTTATTACTGCCGCCCATTGACCGTTCCGAATTGGGACGTTTTGGCCCATGAGCGTGAATATCAGGGGAATGTTGTATTTGCATGTAGCAGGATTATCTTTTTCTTGATTTTTTTAAAAATTGTGGGCGGGTCCAGGAGCTCAGGGTAGATTGTACACTATGAGGCGGTGCAGTTTCTCTGTAACTCGTCTCCTTCTGGCCGGTTGGCTCCACAGCTCCGGCGAGCCACCATCTCCAACCCAGTCACTGGTGTGCTGGAGACGGCCCAGTACCGTATCAGCAAGAGGTAAGATCCGAGGGCGCAGAGCCCCGCCCCACCACTCACGCCGACCCCGTATGCATGCGAGCCAAGCTCACTCTTTTCATTTCGAGTGGGGTTTTCCTGTAATGTATAATGCATATTGAAGAGATGTCTGTTCTTGCTGCAGCTGCCATCGCCGTTTACGTTTCTGTTTTCTTAATTTTGGTTTTTGTGGAAGAGCGGGAGACGTCTCTGATTGGACTGCCATGAGAACAAAAGGAAATAATTGAAATTATATTAATGTGTTTTCTTCTTATTAATAATAATATTAATAAGAGTTGATGTCTATTTTAACACGTGAAAATTAAACTGGCAGTGCCACTTGGCGGCGCTCATGTTGTCCTCATCATGTGGGTATTGCCCTGACATCTGATACTGTGCTCTTCTTCTTTTTCTTTTCACCCTCATTCATTTCCTCATTCCTCCTCATCTCCTCCTGCTCCTGCTTTGTCGTGGACTTTAGCTCAGACGTGCCACTGTGCATGACCCCCAGACAGGCCAGCTAACCACAGCCCAGTACAGAGTCTCTAAAAGGTAAGAGGTTCATGGCTCAGCAGTTCAGCTTCAGTAAATGCTGAATCTGTAATCGTGATGAAGTGCGGAAGCGCAGAGCCACGCTGTAGCTCCCCCATGTGGACGTGTTCACGACCAACCTGCAGTTGATGGTGCTGATCTGTGGGGTCAGTAAACAGGATGTGTCTCCTCTCTCTCTTCTCCTCCTCCTCACCTCCCTGTGTCTTCCTCACCTCCCTGTTCTCAGAGCAGATCTGTTCCCATCAGGGGCTCTGATTTATGAGAGGAGGAGCTGGACCATGAGCAGCAGCATGTGATGATCCCAAGTTTAAATTTAGTTCATTTATCATTCAGCGTTTGGTGTTAAGTTACTAAGCAACACAATCATCAGCAACAGAAGAATCATCTTATAGCATCATGACCCTACTTTACAAAATGCGAGTGATCACATGAGATCTGCTCACTCCTCTCATCCAATCAAAATGACAAATTAGTAACTCACAGCCTCACCATTGGATGGGTGTATTCCGAGCTGGATTTAGGCTGGTGGTGAGGATCGTGGTGGTGATGATGATGTGTGTTTGTGTGTGTTGTCAGCGCTTGGTTGACTGCGAATGAACATTCGGTGGTGGATCACATCAACCAGCGCATAGAAGACTTGACCGGGCTGGATGTTCAGACAGCAGAGGAGCTGCAGGTAACTACTATTAAAAAGCAGAGTGAGCATTAATTTTAGATCCTTTATATCGGATTGGTGCATTAGTACGCTGCCTGGTAGCACTAGTTGGCTATTTTGCTGCACTAGTACAAAACTCTGACTAGTCAGTTTTTTTCTAGGAACTTGTGGCACTTTTGTGCAACTAGTTCAAACAAGGGTTGCACTTGTGAGACTTGTGTATCCCAAAATGGGCTTTACAGCCCATACAGATGACACCCCTCAAACTGAACTACTAATTCGGCATAAAATATGAACTTGAACTTCCTAAAAAGGAAGCTTTTTATCTTGCTTTTGAAGATCTTTAGTGACCTTTTAGTGATCTTTAGCTGTTGGAACATCTAGTGGAAGTTCATTCCACCACCTAGGAGCCAAGACTGAGAAGAGTCTAGATTAATGCTTTCCCAATACCTTGGTGGTATCTGCGTAGCAGTGATAGGAGAACACACCCTTAGTTCTTTTGGTGTAAAGGGAGAATAGGAGAGGGCCAAGTACTGAGCCCTAAGGGACACCTGTAGAGAGCTTGTGAGGAGCAGATGTGGTCTCCTTCCACATATCCTGATAACCTCCTATTTGGATGATAGAACTTATCTACTGCCATGCCGTGCCTTTAATTACCAGACAGTGTGTGTGTAGAAAGAGTTTTTCTTTTTTTCCCCACTCTTTCCCAGGTGGCAAACTACGGTGTTGGAGGCCAGTATGAGCCCCACTTTGACTTTGGGCGGGTAAATATTGAACTGCTCTTTGCTCTTCATGCATCTGCTGCTGCTGACGGGAGTCCTCAACACCTCTGTATCTCTGCTGCTGTTTAGAAAGATGAGCCTGATGCCTTTAAAGAGCTGGGAACAGGGAACCGCATCGCCACCTGGCTCTTCTATGTAAGGTTCCCACTTCTTTTCTGTCTGACTCCCATATTCCCACAATGCACTGTTAAAGGTCCCCATGACATGAATTTTTCAGTCTTAGTGGTCCCCTAATACTGTAAGTTGCTTTCCGGAATTCAGCCGTGGTGCAGAATTCCAGCCACTTTGATCCAGTCACACAATGAGATTTCCCCAGGATGTGCCGTTTTGGTGTCTGTAGCTTTAAATGATAATGAGGAGGGGAGTAGCCAATAGAAGTGAGCGGGCATTTGCGGAAATTAATCAACACCATTCACAAACCACAATGTTTGACGCAGACAGGAAGTCGTGTCTGCATATTTCCAAAAATAATAAAATGAACACACTGGTTCTTAAGAATCTTGTGTGCTCATTTTTACATCTTTTCCCCTTATGACGACATAAGATGACAAATTCCAGATCCGACCGTCTGAGCTGCAGCTCTCTGAACGCTGAAGCAGAATGGTCCAATGGACTAGTCAGCGGGGACATCGTCACATGTCACGTTCCCATAGTCCTTCACTGCACAGCCTGTGGGACACACACACATTCACGGTACAGACACTCATGCTGACCTGCAGAGGTCCAATGCATGATGGGTAAATAATCACCTGCTGCTCTAGCCAGCCGAATAAATCACTCATCTTTAAACAGCAATCCCAACACACATACACATTCTATCTCTCTCTCTCTCTCTCTCTCTCTCTCTCTCTCTCTCTCTCTCTCTCTCTCTCTCTCTCTCTCGTCTCTCTCTCTCTCTCTCTCTCTCTCTCTCTCTCTCTCTCTCTCTCTCTCCTCTCTCTCTCTCTCTCTCTCACACTCTCTCTCTCTCTCTCCAGGGCGTTGGCTCACTCATCCTATCAGATTCAGTCTCTGTGCTGCTATGAATAAAACAAAGTATGTCACACACTCTCACACACACTATTCAACACCAGCACCGCAACCAAGGAACAGCAGAACGACACAAACACTAACATTGTAAATACAATCTACACGTGTTATACACTACACACACTCTAAACATGTTACACACAGACACCCGACCGTCTGAGCTGCGGCTCTGAACAGCGGAGCAAAATGACCAAACCCCTCTTTACACCTATCGCCATTTCTAGCCACTGCAGGACCATTGACAGGCTCGGGGAACTCGCATTAATGTTATATCATCTCACAAAGTCACATTTTCATGAGAGGGGACCTTTAACCAAGCCCTCCCACAGGACGTCCCTTATATAAACAGACTTTCCTTAACTGTAGATGAGTGACGTGGCAGCAGGTGGTGCCACCGTCTTTCCTGAAGTAGGCGCAGTAGTGAGACCCATAAAGGTACGTGTCTTCATTTCACTTGAATCTGTATGTACAGTGTGTGTGTGTGAGAGTGACTTGGGATCTTCTCTCTCAGGGCACGGCTGTGTTCTGGTACAACCTGCTGCCCAGTGGAGAAGGAGACTACAGCACGCGTCATGCCGCATGTCCTGTTTTGGTGGGCAACAAGTGGGGTGAGGCTAAAAGCCATTTCCACTTCCTACTTCATTTCCTACTTTCATCAGGTGAGCTTCATTCCTTCTCCTCCTCCCTCAGTCTCCAACAAGTGGATCCATGAACATGGCCAGGAGTTCAGGAGACGCTGTGGCCTTCATGAGATGGACTGACGAAGTCTTCGCAGTCTCTCGTACACACCCTGCCTCCTGCTCCTCTTTGGTCTGCTGCTGCTCCTCCCCTCATATGACCTCCTGCTGTCAGGATCTGTGATCTGTGCCTTGTTTTTTATGAGCAGAAAGCTCCTGTGTGATTGGCTGGCTCATGCCATGATTGGCGCGTGCTGTGGTCTCATTTCAACAAACGTGTTAATATTTCATGACAAAATAAAATGAAAACACTGGTAGATGCGGTGATTGTGTAAGATTTAATAAAACAAGGCCTTCTTATGACCATTAACATTTTTTGTGGTTAAAGCGGTCAAGGTTGGGATATGCAGTAGTCAGAAGGGTGTGACCCCTCTCTGACCCTCCCAAAGCACCCCAGAATCAGATCCACCGCCGCGTTCACCGTGGACTTGACCTCATGGTCCGTCCGGCCACATTTGGGATTCACCTCCACCATGTCCACCGCTGACAGAAGGCCTAGGACACCAGCGGGAGGTCAGAGGTCAGACAATCAGATACTCAAAGACGAGGGGGGAAAAAATGGATTCTTTTGGCACTCTTGGCCACGCCCACATCCCGGGTGGACCTGAAGAGGGTGAAGATGATTTTCTGCTTCAGGACCTCACCTGTCTGGCAGATGTGCTCTGTGATGTAGACCCCTTCCCTGTAGGTCAGACCCCCAACCACTGGAGTTCCTGTGGCAGGACAAACAGTGGGGTCCAGGGCATCAATGTCATAACTCAGGTGAACTGGCTTCTGTACCCTGTTCAAAGAAGCACTGTTAATAACCATCATCATCACCAATAATACAGCATGAACAGCTGCTGCAGTCAGAGCATCGACACTTACTGAGAGAAGATGTGGTCACATGTCTCCTCCATAACTTTGGCTATTCCGAGTCGGTCCACTTCAGTGATGGAGAACATCTTGATCCCGAGATGCTTCAGGATGTAGCTGTGGAATGGAGGAAATCTGAGCTGAAAGCTGCATGATGCACGACTGAGACGTGATGGTGAACACCTACTGTTCCCCCAGGTCCACGTCTCGCAGCCCAATGTAGACGATGTCCCTGGCTGATACGCAGGGCTTGATCCAGGAGAAGTTTGGCACGACAGGAACCTGAAGGAACACGGAATGCAAAACCATATGAGATCATTTTTAAGTATCATGTGCTTTAGAGAGGTGCCTCTTCACATTTACATTTCTCTTGAGTTTCCTGTCAGGCTGGTCACAGTAAGCATGTCATGAGGTGCAATGATGAGCCAATCAGAGTGCAGGTCAGCATGACCAGTTTAATATGTTACATTTGCAGACGTGGTCTGAGTAGTTGATCAGCCAAACCTTTGAGTGAAGCTCGTGGATCAGGTAGGACATGGGCTGTCCGTGGATGTTGCCCGTGGGTGTGGTCAAAGGAGTGTTGATGTCGGCATGGGCGTCGACCCACACCACACCCAGCTGGCCCTGCACCGACGCGTGTCCATGGATGGACCCGATCGCCAAGCTGCGGGTCACAACAACAAAACAGACGGGGGGCCTGATGCCAGACCTGGAACCTGCGGGACGACGTTTGACTGGAAAATCTTTATTTCAATAACATTTGAATGTTATTCTGCAAATCGTTAAATGTTGTTCCGTTCCACATGACCAGGAGGTCGTGTGACCGGGATTCGGGGGAAGCCTGCGGGTCTTGTCACCTGTGGTCTCCTCCGAGGACGACGCACGTCTTCCCCTCCCTCTTCACCGTGGCAACAGTGTGTGAGAGCTGCTCATTGGCCCGTCCGACTGTCCGTGGATTCTTCACACACCCAAAGGGCTCGTCAGCGGGGACATCGTCACATGTCACGTTCCCATAGTCCTTCACTGCACAGCCTGGGACACACACACACATTCACGGTACAGACACTCATGCTGACCTGCAGAGGTCCAATGCATGATGGGTAAATAATCACCTGCTGCTCTAGCCAGCCAAATAAATCACTCATCTCTAAACAGCAATCCCAACGCACACACACACTCACACACTCACACACACACACACACACACACACACACACACACACACACACTCTCTCCAGGGGCGTTGGCTCACTCATCCTATCGGATTCAGTCTCTGAGCTGCTATGAATAAAACAAAGTATTTCACACACAGACACACACTCTCACACACACTATTCAACACCAGCACCGCAACCAAGGAACAGCAGACCGAGACACACACTGCAAAAACACTCTACACATGTTACACACATGCTATATACATGATACACATACTCTACACATGCAACACACGCTCTAAAAACGTTACACACCGGCTACACATACTCTACACACGCTCTATACACATTACACATACTCTACACATGCAACACACGCTCTATACACATTACACATACTCTACACATGCCACACACACTCTAAACACGTTACACACCAGCTACACATAGTCTACACACACTCTAAACACATTACATACTCTTACACATGCCACACACGCTCTAAACACGTTACATACTCTTACACATGCCACACACGCTCTAAACACGTTACACACCGGCTACACATACTCTACACACATTACACATACTCTACACATGCAACACACACTCTAAACATGTTACATACCGGCTACACATGCTCTACACACACTCTATACACATTACACATACTCTACACATGCAACACACGCAGTCTACACACATTCTAAACACACTTTACACACACGCTACACATCGTCTTCACACACTACACACACTCTACAGATTAAGTTGCCATGTAAGGACATTCAGACTAAAATCTTTTCAGTTGATTCACTTCAACACACAGTTGACACACACAGAAACGACCTTGTTGGGTGAGTTTTTGCAGCAGCCCTGCAGCTCGGATCAGGTCCGGTCCGCTCTCCACTCCGTCCCGGGGCTGCAGCAGGATATGATGATGATGATGATAATGATGATGATGATAATAATGATGATGATGACCGGCGCTCACCTGTCCTCTGTTGAAGGGCGCGCCCACGATTCCCACCGAGTGACGCTGGGGAGCGCCCACGATGCCCGCTGGGTGACGTCGGGGTGCGCCGAGCGCCGCGCGGAGCCGCAGTCCGCCCCTCATGGTGAAGCGCCGCGCGCCGCGGACCCCACGGGTTTTTGTACCGAGAGTGACGTCACGACACCGCACCTCCGCGCTTCATGTTCCGTGCAAAATCATCTGTTTCACACCTAAATGTCAACCAAACACCTTCCAACCTCACAATTCTTCTTCCTTTATTTTATTAATACATTTGACTCCGTTTCATGATGAGGTTGAGGTGCTAAATGGATCATGGGTGGTAGTAGCCTAGTGGGTAACACACTCGCCTATGAACCAGAAGACCCAGGTTCGAATCCCACTTACGACCATTGTGTCCCTGAGCAAGACACTTAACCCTAAATTGCTCCAGGGGGGGACTGTCCCCTGTAACTACTGATTGTAAGTCGCTCTGGATAAGAGCGTCTGATAAATAATGTAAATGTAATCATTTATCTTCAAGCGTTCTCGCAATTCTTCTTCCTTTATTTTATTAATGTAAGGACATGTAAGGACATTCAGGACATTCTCGTCAACACACAGCCCGGTGTGTCGATGTTAGTATGTTACATTCAGCTCCTGGTTCTGGAGAAACGCCATTTCGTTTCACTAACTTGTCTTAACTTGACTTACATTTACATTTACAGCATTTATCAGACGCCCTTATCCAGAGCGACTTACAATCAGTAGTTACAGGGACAGTCCCCCCCTGGAGCAATTTAGGGTTAAGTGTCTTGCTCAGGGACACAATGGTAGTAAGTGGGATTTGAACCTGGGTCTTCTGGTTCATAGGCGAGTGTGTTACCCACTAGGCGAGGGCCACTGGGCGAGGCGCCGTCCCCACACACCAGTCCCCACTGCTCACCAAGGGTGACGGTTAAATGTGACACCCTGCAGACCCTCACAATGACAGTCACGTCACTTTCATGGGGGCAGTGGTGGCCTAGCGGTTAAGGAAGCGCCCCCGTAATCAGAAGGTCGCCAGTTCGAATCCCGATCCGCCAAGGTGCCACTGAGCAAAATCCTCGTCCCCGCACACTGCTCACCAAGGGTGATGGTTAAAAGCAGAGGACACATCTCACTGTGACACCGTGTGCTGTGCTGCACACCCACACAATCTAGAGAAATGCCGGCTTATCATTCACATTCGGTTATTATTATAATCATTATTATTTATTGTTGCATTTTAGACTGAATGTTATACAATGTTATCACAAAATATTCATTTAAAGATTAGGAAAATGAAAGCAGAAAATGTTGAATTCTTGCTCTGACTTCATCTGTGGAGTAGAGCAGATTTCAGAAGAAAAGTTCGGGCTAAAGATGAGCTCCTCAGTTGGCTGGACAGCCGTGGACGCTGACGGGTCCGTGCAGTACGTGGGCCGAGGCCAGAAGAACCTCCTTCCCACCAATCAGGACGTCCCTCACGCAGCCCGTGAAGGACGAGGAGACGGAACCCAGCGTAGGCTTCAGTGCATCTGCAGGGGAAATGCAGGCCGAGGAGTATTTTACATCTGCAGCAAACACACCGTCAACATGGAGCAAAACGAAAAGATGTTGGAGTTACCAGGAACTCCGCCCATGTAGAAGGGGCCTGTGTTCTTTCCGTAGGAAGTGCGTGAGGGTCCAGCGACTTTCTGGGACCTGGAACCCACTTCAAGGAGAATCTCGTTCCTCAGTTTCTGAACTGAAATGTAGAAGATGTGAAGACGTGAGCCTCGTCTCTGTATGGGGGCAAGTTGCATTGGATGGAGGATGGAGGACCTTTTACTTGGTGAAAGGAGTGACAGAGGTGTCGGGGGGCTACGACAGACACGTTGTAGTCCCCGCCCCCATCGTTCGCCCGGACCGTGACCTAAGAGCCGGGGTGGACAAGAACAGATCTCAGGGCTCCAAAGTGATTTGCTCTGCATGGATCGTCATTTTCTGAGAACTGGTTGGTGTTTGATGGTGTAAAACTCACCAGGCCGTCCTTCAGATAAACGGTGATGCTGCGTCTGCGGACGCTGATGTAGAGCAACACGGCCCCTGCAACCGGACCTTGATGGGCACGGATTTTAAAATCCAGGTCAAAACTGGCGCCCAGCTGGAAGGAGTTCTCTAGAAGCCAAACAAACACACACACACACTGCTGAGATGATAAGCATGAAGATGTGTTTTTATCAGTTTCTCTTTAATAGACTCCAGATAGCTCCAGTTTAATATCATATTGATCATAACATGATCATTTCTACACCTGATTTGGCTCCACCCAGCCATAAACTTACCACAATGACTTCATGGTCCAAAGAACTAGATCAGAAAGCCAAAGAACACACAGCAACACAACCTACACACATGGGACTGATGTGCAGCTCACTTTGAAGGTGCTCCTACTCAGACATGGCGCTTCTGTAGTTCTTCTCACTCACTCTGAACCCAGAAGCATCTTCTCCAGAGCAAAATTGCCATCATACTCACCTAACAAAAGATAAGCTCCATCACCACCAAAATGGACTCCTTCCTCCATTCGCCCTTCAAAACAGGGCGTCACTCCAATGTTGACATCTGGCTTTCCCATCAAAACATTGTAGAACTTGAAGTCCCGGATGCATCCAACTATGCTGTGAGCAGGTATGGATCTCTTCCATCAGAAAAAGTACACAGTCAGCTTCCAGTATTACAACTATACTACTACATCTACATTTTTACTTTATCATTTACTCTAACATCTGCACACACTGTATCATTTACGGTAAAATCCACACTTAATGTAACATTTTCACTTACTGAATCATTTACTATAACGTCTACATTTACTGTAACATCCACATTTACTGTATAATTTACTGTAACTTTCACATTTACTGTATTATTTTGTGTATCATCCACATTTACTGAATTTATTGCATAATTTACTGTAAAATTTACATTTACTGTATTATTTATTGTATAGTTTACTGTAACATGTACATTTACTGTAACATCCACATTTACTGTATCATTTACTGTAATGTCTACATTTACTTTACTATTTACTTTTAACATCCACATTTACTGTATTATTTACTGTAACATCCACATTTACTGTATCATTTACTGTAATGTCTACATTTACTTTACTATTTACTTTTAACATCCACATTTAATGTATTATTTACTGTAATATATACATTTACTCTACTACCTACTTTAACATTTAAAATCTTTACTGCCAACTCTAATTAAGTAATCAGTTGTGAGTTACCTGGTTAGAAGTGGAGATTCGTGTAAGATCTGCTCCCAAAAACGCTGGAGAGTCCAGCTGAATGGAGACTTCTGACATCTGACCATCAGTCACACGAACCTGATCTATAACAAGGTGGAACGAGTGTCTTTCCACACTGAACGCCACCTAGCCAATCAAAGAGCAGCATTTCATGTAGTGAGTTGTAGCTGTAAGGGTCATGTAATCACCAAAATGAAAAGAGGTGGTACTCACATCGTGCCATCTACCATCATTTATCCTTCTGCTGTAGAAGATGCTGCTGTTCCCCACCGACAGATGGAACTTTCCGCTGGTCAAGTACAAAGCCAAATAGGAGCCTTTTTGCTTACTGGAGATGTGAAGCAGGAGACCCTCAGATGAAGTGGTCTTCACTCTCATGAAGAAGTGGGGTCTGTGATGAACAAATACATGGGTCAGCAGCGAGTCACTCCAGCCAATCAGACCAGTTAACAGCAGTACGTTGAGCCATAACCGGACAGCACAGTTTTTGTGGGAAAACATCAGAATACATCAGATGAATGTGAAAAGTTAAACACTGCTGTATGGGTGCAGATGTCTCACCGGAAGTTGAGCTCCTCTGGGAGGATGGAGAAGCTCATCTGACTCCTGTTGCTGCCGAGGTTGTAGGCGTGAGGCACAACAGCTGATGACGGACAGCTCTTCCTTTGATGATGAGGAACGCCTTCCTGTAACAGGAAGTCAATTGTTTCCAAAAACAGTTAAACTTTCCCAAAAAATTAGAGAAAGTGAAGTGTCGCGGTGTGAAGGAGCGGTGTGTGGGGACGATACTTTTCTCCGTGGCATCTCAGTGGCACCGGTTCGAGATTTCAACCTGCAACCTTTTCGATTACGGCCTTACCGGCTAGGCCACCACGTGTCCACCACGTCTCCAAACAGGAGACACGATAACAAGAACTGATACCTTCAGATTGTGTTTGGATTTAATCATGTGGATTAGAATTGAATATTCTCCTTACCACAGCTTGTCTGTTCCGTTTGTGTTTGCGGTTATTCACCCTAAAGGCCTGAGGGGGACGCTCTGCACCACAAAATCCCACATTCACCTGCCCTACTCGACTGAAGTCACTCAGGTCAGTGATTTTGCAGAGGTCACTGAAATGAAACACACCAAATTGACATCAACAAGAAACATCCAAAAGAAGATTGTTACACTTCTGTAGTGAACCACAGTGTGATTCGTTTTATCAAGTGAATAAAAATATTATAGACTTTATATAGAAGCATGTAGAGTTTCATATGAAAAATATAGAGAAAGAAAATGATATAGTTCGTAGCTGTGTAGAGTTTTAACTGCATGGTATAGAGTTGTATAAAGTTGTTACCACGTGATTTGTAGCTGTGTAGAGTTTTAACTGCACGGTATAGAGTTGTATAAAGTTGTAACCGAGTGATTTGTAGCTGTGTAGAATTTTAACTGCACGGTATAGAGTTGTATAAAGTTGTTACCACGTGATTTGTAGCTGTGTAGAGTTTTAACTGCAGGGTATAGAGTTGTATAAAGTTGTTACCACGTGATTTGGAGCTGTGTAGAGTTTTAACTGCAGGGTATAGAGTTGTATAAAGTTGTAACCGAGTGATTCGTAGCTGTGTAGAGTTTTAACTGCACGGTATAGAGTTGTATAAAGTTGTAACCGAGTGAGTTGTAGCTGTGTAGAGTTTTAACTACACGGTATAGAGTTGTATAAAGTTGTTACCACGTGATTTGTAGCCATGTAAAGTTTTAACTGCACGATATAGAGTTGTATAAAGTTGTAACCGAGTGATTTGTAGCTGTGTAGAATTTTAAGTGCACGGTATAGAGTTGTATAAAGTTGTAACTGAGTGATTTGTAGCTGTGTAGAGTTTTAACTGCACGGTATAGAGTTGTATAAAGTTGTTACCACGTGATTTGTAGCTGTGTACAGTTTTAACTGCAGGGTATAGAGTTGTATAAAGTTGTGATCGAGTGATTTGTAGCCGTGTAGAGTTTTAACTGCAGGGTATAGAGTTGTATAAAGTTGTTACCACGTGATTTGGAGCTGTGTAGAGTTTTAACTGCAGGGTATAGAGTTGTAAAAAGTTGTAACCGAGTGATTTGTAGCCGTGTAGAGTTTTCACTGCACGGTATAGAGTTGTATAAAGTTGTAACCGAGTGATTTGTAGCCATGTAGAGTTTTCACTGCACGGTATAGAGTTGTATAAAGTTGTAACCGAGTGATTTGTAGCGGTGTAGAGTTTTAACTGCAGGGTATAGTGTTGTATAAAGTTGTAAATGAGTGATATTTAGCTATGAAGAGTTTTAACTGCACGGTATAGAGTTGTATAAAGTTGTAACCGAGTGATTTGTAGCCATGTAGAGTTTTCACTGCACGGTATAGAGTTGTATAAAGTTGTAACCGAGTGATTTGTAGCGGTGTAGAGTTTTAACTGCAGGGTATAGTGTTGTATAAAGTTGTAAATGAGTGATATTTAGCTATGAAGAGTTTTAACTGCACGGTATAGAGTTGTATAAAGTTGTAACCGAGTGATTCGTAGCTGTGTAGAGTTTTAACTGCAGGGTATAGTGTTGTATAAAGTTGTAAACGAGTGATTTGTAGCCATGAAGAGTTTTAACTGCACGGTATAGAGTTGTATAAAGTTGTAACCGAGTGATTCGTAGCTGTGTAGAGTTTTAACTGCAGGGTATAGAGTTTTATAAAGTTGTGATCAAGTGATTTGTAGCCGTGTAGAGTTTTAACTGCAGGGTATAGAGTTGTATAAAGTTGTTACCACGTGATTTGGAGCTGTGTAGAGTTTTAACTGCAGGGTATAGAGTTGTATAAAGTTGTAACCGAGTGATTTGTAGCCGTGTAGAGTTTTCACTGCACGGTATAGAGTTGTATAAAGTTGTAACCGAGTGATTTGTAGCCGTGTAGAGTTTTCACTGCACGGTATAGAGTTGTATAAAGTTGTAACTGAGTGATTTGTAGCGGTGTAGAGTTTTAACTGCAGGGTATAGTGTTGTATAAAGTTGTAACCGAGTGATTCGTAGCTGTGTAGAGTTTTAACTGCAGGGTATAGAGTTGTATAAAGTTGAAACCGAGTGATTTGTATCTGTGTAGATTTTTAACGGCAGGGTATAGAGTTGTATAAAGTTGTAACCGAGTGATTCGTAGCTGTGTAGAGTTTTAACTGCACTGATTCCCAGTGGAAGGGAGGAGGATGAAGACCTTCTTGTATAAAGGAGCCCCAGGCAGCCCCTAAGACTCGTCTTCCCCAGAATAAGGCGATTTCCTGCAGTGTTGGCAGTGGGACGATCCGGTGCCTCACTTCCCTCGTCCACATTATCCACCCTGAGACCCAGCCTAAGAGGAGTCACATGCTGTCACTTTAGCTCTGGCTTTAGGAATTTATTTCTAATTCTTCTTTTTATTGTCTTACGTTACACCATCTCTGATGGCTGTCAGGTAGTGCCACTCTCCATTATTGTACGTCCTACTGGACCTCACAGCTCTATCGCCATTCCTGAACTCCACAAACCCGTCCATTAGGGACAGTTCAAACACCTGAGCCTGATGGTAAAAAGAGGAAATGGAAAATTCACATTATTCTACACGCATGCCATACTCAACATAACGATCTTAATCCCGCAGACTCTGATTGTTAAATATGAGTTAAATTTCTACACCTCTTGACTTGTCTGTAGAAGAATCCCCTCAGCCTTGGTGCTTCTGAAGCCTAGTGACACCATGGAACCGAAAGGTACGGTTGGTGCTGGGTCCAACACGAGGGAGGCGTCCTGATCAAATGCGGCGTCAAAAACCTCCTGCAGAACAAAATAAAACTCACCTCACCCGTTGTAATGTCCATGTGGATACATCACAGAGGATAGAATTAAAACGCGGTTAGTCATGAGGTCAGACATGACTGGACAGGAGCTCACTGTCGCCTCTTTAGGAATACGGCAGTATGTCAAAATAAATAATCTTATTTTTAACATTTTAAAAGTAACCTTACGTTTTCACCTACAATGATAATAACAACATCCTTGACTAAAACTCTGTTACTGTATTTGTGTTGTGACTGAGTGTGTATGAACTATTAGGACCCATGATGTTTTTTACAAATTCACGAATACACACACACTTGCACAAGTATATATTTTATTGTATTGGATTGATTAAAACTGTTTACCAGTGAGCGCTCCTGGCATCCATACGTCACACCAACTCTCTCATAGAAGCGACACGCCCCGTCCATCTTGGGTGAGCTCTGCAGACAGCCTTTCAGTGGCGGTGAGGTTATATTATCTCTGATGGGAAACAGGAGGAGACATTTTTTTTACACCAGTTACAGGTGCTGTAGGAAAAGCAGGCACAGGTTCTATCCTCTGGATCTTACCTGTGTCTCAGTATCGCTGGAACACCCCCAATGTAGAACTCCTGATAGATGTCTCTGGTGAAGGCCACTGAGAGACTCACTACATCAGTGTAGACGTCGAAACTTCTGTCAAGACGGATGGTGATGTCCAGGTATGAACCTTTCATCTGAAACAAGCAAAGAAAAAAAAAAACAGAAGCAAAAGAGAATATGAATGGAAGTAGAAGTTAAATTGGAGAACGCATCTATAGTGGAGAAAGTATGAAAGAATGTGTCCACACTTCATGTACTGGGATTTGAAGTCTCCAGCTCTTACTGTTGGAAACTGCTGAGTGCTGCTTCTGTTCACATGGACCTGTTCACCACGTCTTCCTTGCAGAACCAGAAATCCCTTCTCCACAGTCAGGAGATAGAATGAGTTCTAAAACACAGAACATTCGCTTTCAAACAAGGGCGCTCTTTAGTGCAGCATCAGATCAGAGGAGTTGTGCTGAGTGTGGTCATCTGCAGGTTCCACACCTCGTTCTCGATGTAGAAGAGCACAGAATCCATCAGTCGGCTCTGCACGCTGAAGCTGATGATCCTCCTCTTCATCGTGTCAGGCTGCTTCATTTGAATCATTCCGTACCCTGATCCATCAAAATATTCGGATGGAACTCGCTTCAACAGTCTGAAGACAAACCACATGATTAACCTTCTACAGCATCAGCACTCATCCAAGGACTTGAAATGAAACTTGCACCGGTGTAGAAGTACTGAAAGGAAGCCTCTTCACCTGGAGCACGGACGCTCCTGGTTGATGTGGGTGGCCTGCTGGAAGTTGTACAGGCTGATGGGTTTGTTGTTGTGTGAGAAGAACTTGATGCAACCATGGTATGGAGATAAACTTCTACCAAATTCTACCGGTGGCTGTGATGAATAAAAGAAAAAGAGGCAACAAACTGTCAGGCCGTGATGTTGCTATATTGTTCATTTTCGAGAAGTGCTGAATGCTTTACGGTGAAGTTGTGGGGAAATCCTCCCACGTAAAACACCACGCTGTCACGCTGCACGTCCAGAAGACCCAGGCTGGACGTGGATCGATAGGGAAATGCTGGCAGCGTCTCTTCAAGCTTGGCTGCAAATTTCCTGGTGTAGATGACCTGGGCATCTTGGTAAACTCTGAACAGGCAGCAGGAGGTCAGGGGTCATTAATGCAGCCGATGTGCCCAATGATGAGAAGATTTGATCTGTACCTGCGGAAGTCCACTTTGTCAAAGTGAGCAGCATCTCGTGAAGACCTGGAGACGTCTGTGGTCATGACCTCGTGATAAACTCCTCCCAGGCGGTAGACGCAGTAGAGCACATTGTTCCTCAGCACCATCCCCACAAAGTCCTTGGAGGACTGAACGAGACGAACACCAAACATGTAATCCACACCCCAGGATGCAGGGGTGAATTTAATAGGTGGATGGACGGAGTTTACTTACATCCTTGTTACCCAGGTACAAGACGAAGGTGTTTCTGTTGTCATCTTCGACTTGGCGGCGCCTGCGCCCGCCGTCCCCTCTGGAGGAGTCCAGTTTGGGGCGGTGCAGTAGAAGGTCGAAATCTGTGTAGGCCCTCAGGTCTGTGAGGTCAGTCGGGGGTCTCAACTCAACATGACCCTGTCCATTGAACATCATGGGCACTCCGATCTGCCGCATGAAGAAAGAATTATTCTTCACAATGATTAAGAAGATGTTGTATGACTGAATAATTGATATGCATTTTGTTTGATGTTTTTAAATCACTGATGTATTAAAATTCCAAGGACCACCAGGGGGCGACATACCAGCTCTCTCTCTCTCTCTCTCTCTCTCTCTCTCTCTCTCTCTCTCTCTCTCTCTCTCTCTCTCTCTCTATATATATATATATATATATATATATATATATACACACACACACTCACACACACACTCTATCTGAAATATCCAGACATTTATTGATGAGGTTCTACAATTTCAAAGAAAGAAAAATTGATCCCAAGCCTACATGACTCCCAAAGTGACACATTATGCAGGGGTCAAAAGATCAGATTATGCCCTGCATTAATTTGACATGTTATCAACGTGTTTTTGATCAGCCCTTCTGTGCAGTTAGTGAAAGAAGCCCTGACCGAGTTGGCCACCAGTCTGGTTGTCTCGATCAGCTTCCTGATTCTCCATATGCTGTGTGACACATTGCTGGTGGGAAGCTCCACAGAACTCAGGTTCTCCAGCTCCTCAGTTTTATTGATCAGTTGAGGAAACGTCTGATTCAGACCTGTCACTGTGAACAGGAGCATTTCACTTTTATCCACTGGCAACACACGTTCATGGAAACACCAAGAATGCAAGACACTTACGCGCCTCACTCGCATTATTTAGAATCTCATCCAGATTCAATTCCACAGATGGAACAGTTAGGTTCTTCAGACCTTCATCGATGCTTTCCAGTCTGGATCTTACACTGGTGACTGTGGCATTAGCAGAAGACACGCCTTCTTTGGCTGAATCTATGAGAAGTCCAATGTCAACTGGGTAAAAATATGAAAAATTGGGTCAGAGAGGTTTTATTTGATAGATGTAGATGTTCAGAACTAAAATCGAGATGCTTTATTCTGTAATCCAAATTGGTGCAGTAGTGTAAATAAAGTAGAACAACCTTGATTGATGTTATTTAGGTCATTCAGAGTCGTCTTTAAATCTCTCTTCAGGGTCTCCATCTTGTTCTGTGCCAATTCTGAACGGTTCTTCTGAGAGTCCACTCTGTCCACCGCATCTGTGGAAACCCAACCAGAACCAGGAGAAAACAACTGAAGATGAAAAGCACAGTGGTGGTGACTGGTGAGAAGACATTGATGATCGTCACGATTTAATGACCTGTGAGATCATCCATGGCTTCCATGGATTTTTCTTGCAGGTTCATTGCAGTGTGGACCAGTGATGTGGCTCTTCTGGTTAGATCCTGTTTCCCAATGTTCTACAATAAAAAAAATATCCATATCAAGAGTCACCAGTCTGCATATCATACAACACCTAGTCACACATCACTGTTATCTATTTGGCTTAAACCTGGAGGTCATGTTCTACAGAAAGAACCTGATTTATTTTTGGTGGAAGTGGTCTGAATCAGAGGAAGCAGTATAGAATCGAAAAGTCAACGTGGGATCTACCATCATGGTCTCTGAACATCAGTGCAGTTCAATGTTGAAGTTCAGCAGCTATGATTACATGCAGCATTCCTCAAAAACATTCCATCTCATATCCCAGCGGCAATCTGCCAGGATCTTCAGATCTTCAATCTCTGATTTATTCACCTTCAGGGCGACGTCTGCAGCGTCTTCTGCTTGGTTGGCAGCAGTCTCAGCCTCATCAATGATGTTCCTGATGTCTGTGAAGACGCTGATCACTTCAATGGCGTCAAGAACCTTTGTGCTGTTCATGATGTTGAACAGTTCTCTAGTGAAGCAAAAACCAGAATGATGATGATGCTACTTAAATTGTCACCCATTCATAAAAACTGGACTCACAGGTGAAAGGTCAAGGCCAAGCTGCTGAGGTTGTGAGCGTGCTCCTCTGCCTGCCTCACCAGGCCTTCCAAGGCAGCCGCGGCTGAAAGCTCATCCAGCTTCCTCATGAGGGCGCTGTTCGCTCCATCCAACTGGGCGCCAAGCTGCTCATATTGCTGTATCAAAAAATACAATATAAAATAATTGTAGTTTCATTTAACTTGAGTTTATTTAATACAGTGACCAAAGTGGATTTCTGGTGCCTATGTCTCTAAATGTCTGTTTAATTGCTTTAATTCTTGCCTTCACTCATGGAAATCGTTTAGTTCAGACAAAAGCTTGACCTAAATCGCTGGTTCAGAAAGATGAGTGTAAGATGTCATAAATCTGGCTAACAAATAAAAAAAAATGTAAACTGAAACGGAATTAAAATTGGGTGCGGTCATTTCGTACTCTCTTCCTGTCAACCAGCATTTTCAGCTGAGCTGAAATCCTCCTCAGCAGGGGTCTGATCTTCTCCATGTCTGATTGGATGAGGTCACGTTTTTTTTCCAGATTGTTCCATTGTTGCTGTCAAAAAACATATATTATAAGTAATTACAGCAGTAATGAGATATCTGCTGATCTGTCTTGGCAATTTAATAGTATGAATCAGAACAGGTTTTTGCTCATAAACGAAAGCAGATTTAAGTGATATTCCCTCATCTGCACTACCATGATGGTCCAGAGTGTTTGCTCGCTGCGACTGTTCAGCTCATGCATCATCCTCAATAAATCCTCTGCATGTTCCAGTGCCTCTTGCAGATCCATCAGCTTTGCCAAATTAGCTGTGATCGAGTTTCCAATGTCAGCAGCTGTGGCCAGAGTTTCCAGAAGTTTCTGTATTTGGTGCAGAACTGTGGAAGAAGTGGGGACATGCTGGTCAGAATCCAAGCCGGAAACACCACTACTGCTACCTTAAAGTTTTTCATAAAACACAGAGGTAAATGTTCTACTACAGTCAAGAACATTAGTTATGTAACTTATGTTTTACAGTACAAATTTACCCAGAATGCTTTGAACACACTCCTTAAACCAACTGGAGACGCTTGTTTCTGCGTTCTGGTAACTGTTTATTCAGTCTGATATGAAAGCCGGGCGGGGCTCCTCACGTTTGTGGGACTCTTGCTGCTCTTGTCGGGCGCGTCTCCCCTGGCGACGGCAGTTCTGCCTCCTCATGATCTCCACCAGGCGCATCGCCTCTTTCAGGTGGTCACCAGTCGTGAAGTTCATCCGGTTCAGAAAGTCTGATGGTGAAGGATTTTTCACTGGATATAGCTGAAAGTGTCTATTACTTATTGAAAAATACAATATTGTTCAGTTTTAATTTTTGATTTCGAATTTAATGTTGTATTAAATTACCTGCACAGTGAATTGACTTATTCCAACAGTTCTGACCTCTGACCTTCTTACATCTTTTTTTTTTTTTTTTTAAAACAAGCTTTACTAAGAGTCTCACCGCCCTTCACTGTCAGACACAGAGTCTGATGTTCGCTGCTGTCTGTAGTCTCCTTGGCTCCACTACTTATAACTGATTCCAGAGATGGACCCTCACTTGCTCAGAGGAAGCACCTCACCTTGAATTTTCTTTGAAAGCGCCTCTATTTTGGAAAGCAGGTGTTGGCCTCTTCGCCTGGTGTGGTCTACATTTTTCAGAGCCTTGAGCACATTGGATGACGCAGACTTTCCCTGCACAGAAACAAGCGAAATGTTCTGTAATACAGACATTCAGTACCAAACAAACATCACCATTAGCTGACCTCAGTGGGAAGATCTCTCTCTCTCATCAGAAAGACCTAACTGATATCTCGTTCTATACCTTATTATTGAGTGAGATCAAGTCCTCATCAGCATTCTCCACATCCACCTGAAGATCTTTGACCTTTGACACCAGACCAGAAACACCTGCACTGTACAGTCTGACCAGGACCTGAGCAGAGAAGCATGTATTTAAAATTCAGCCTGTGTTCAAATTCACGTTGAGGACTTCATTAGGTACCTTTGTGGAGGTGATGGCACCTTCCAGCCTCTTCAGTTCACCCTGCAAGGCTAAACTGGCATTCAGGTGGTTGAGTCTGGACATTAAATCTGACAACTCTGCCTCCATGGGCTCCAGCTCGTCCATCAACTCCTGGACACAGCTGTCACACTCTGGCACCAGGAGAAAAATTATAACTTCAATAAGAAATCACTAATGTGTGTTTGTGTGTGTGTGTGTGTGTGTGTGTGATGACCGATGTGACAGACCTAGGCAGTCGGCAGGTTGGTCACTGAGACATTCTGTTACGAAATAAAGAGAAATGTACGGAAATGATCAGACAACTGAAGATGAGTGTGATGGAGTGATGAGCACCAGACTCATACCACCGGTCACCGGATCACATGACGTCCCACTGTCACAGGCACATGGTTGGCAGCTCCCGTTTGGTACCAGAGGGTTACCATAGTAACCAGGTGAGCACCTTCCCGGCAGGAAAGGAAAGTGAGTGTAGACCTGGGCATGATGCTCAGCATGATTCACCTCTATTTTATATCAGTTGTAAAATGAGTTGCATTTTAAAAATCATGCAAATAATCTACTTGACCTTTAACCCCAGGAGCAGCCTAGAGCTGTTGATCGAGGTAAACATACTTTTCACATCGGTGTCCAGAGTAACCTGCTTTACAGACACATTCAACATCCATACCAGTGTCCAGGCAGCCAAGCGCAAAGCTGTAAAAATCCAGAAATCCAGACATATCATCTCTGTCACGAGTTCATCTTCTCACGATTCAGTTCAGTCATGAACACAAACCTATTGGCCAAATCTGTAAAAGGGCACGGACACAGACGACAAGTCCTAAGAGCGGCGTTGCCATAGTAACCCTGGGCGCAATGTTCACAGCGGTCACCTGCTGTATTGTACTTGCAGTACTGAAACACGACCAAAAAAAATAATAAAAAATCGGTTTATTTATAACCCGACTAGAACCATAACCGGACCAACAGCAGAACTCACCAGACATCTCCCCGTCAGCGGATCACACTCAGAGGACAGGCCGTTACAGCTGCAGGGGACACAGGTGTCCCTGAGAGCCCCCTTCCTCTGCCTGTAGTACCCGGGGCCACAGCGCTGTGTGTCATGAACACACACACACACACACCCCACAGGCGCACATCAGATACAACCTGACTGCACAGTGGTGGGAATGACAATAAAGCAGACATAGTATATTCCATAATTCAGGAATTCCAGTGGAAACGTTAGACTCTGACCGGGTAACAAAAAAAAGTTGTGAAACTCATATTCCACTCAAATCATAACCCGAAATAAAGCGAACAATCCTGTACTGGTCCACCAGTAAAACCAGTCAGACGGACCTGGGTGACGGATCCCGCAGAACTGTTGTTGCTCAGGGGGTCGCAGTACCTCCCGGGCATTTGGACCTTCTGGTCGACATGGTTCAGGCCACGGATCCAGGCTCTCTGCGACGTGCAAAGGCCAAGGAGGGTGTAGTAGAGAACCAGCTTTCCCATACAGATGGACATGGCCGCTGAAAATCAGAATCAGTGCTACTCCTTGCAGAAGAACCTCCGAACTAGCACAAAAACCAGTATTCCACTGGGCAGGACAACCTCAAAAACAGATCAAAAATCTCTAGACAGTAGAACTTCTGAACCTGAATCTGCTCGCCAGCTCTGCAGTTTGTGCAGTGGTTGCAGGCGTGGCTCTTTGTTCCACTTTAATCTTCCATGTGAGGGGAATGGCAGACTTTGTACAGGGCGTGGGTGGCCTACATAAAGCAGGGAGCCGACCAGAACAGTTCTTTGCAGAACTTTGAGTATCGGTAGACCAAAATTAAAATTTGGCGATTACAAGAGCCTAAAGAACTTGATGCAGGAAATTGTGATTTAGTTCACTGAGGTTCAGCACTTTAAAACCAGCGCCAGGCCTTCACCCCATATTCAGTTCCAGGCACAAAGAGACAAAAGCAAGCAGCGGAGTAAACCGTAAATAGTTTACTTCAGGTTGGAAAGATATAGAACTTGTATTTACACAAATATTTTATTTACAAAACAGGAAACGTTCAGAAGAAAAAACAAACAAACAAACAAACAAACAAATTCAGAAGCATGAAGTGTAAACTCTGACAAACGACAGACAGATGGCGCTGCAGAACATCACATCTTCACATTGCTGGCAGGCAGCGTGCTCTTATCCAGGTCATCAAAGTACGGGTGCACCATCGCCTGTCTGGCGGAGATGCGTTTCGGGGGGTCATAGATCAGCATTTTCTACAGGGGAGGAAAGGACCGTTTTATTTCGAAGGACTACACAGTCAGTTTCAGAACAATTCAGTCAAGCTACAGTATTTCAGACACGAGTAAACAGGTTCAAAAAAAAAAAAAAAAAAAAAAAGGGAAGCTGATCATATGACACCATGAGAAGCCCCACCCCACATCTTACCGCCAGCAGGTCAATCCCATTCTGATCCAGGTTCTTCACCATCGTTGACAGGTTCCCCGATTTCCACTTGGGGAACGTGTTCTTATAGTCAGGCAGTGACTCCACATCTGGCCAGATGTCATTGTTGGGCGTCCCCAGAGTCCTACAAAAGGAACATCAGTTTCTACACAAGAATATATGAATATTTAGTGATCTTGTACGTTGAGTGACGTCATTGTGTCGATTTCCCGCTGCTTTTACATTAGAGGTTTGGTGAAATCAGGTCTCATGCCCCCCGGCATCCTTTCATACTGTAAACACATTCTGGGAAAGAACAATGTTCTGAGTTCACCTGAAAATCCTGAAGAGCTGGTCGATTTCAGAGTCCCCATGGAAGAGCGGCTTCTTCGTAGCAAGTTCAGCAAAGATGGTCCCAATACTCCATACGTCCACCGGAGTGGAATAACGAGAAGCTCCCAAGAGCACTTCTGGAGCTCTGTACCACAGAGTCACAACCTATATACATACACACATATCTCAGAAGCCATGGCATGAAACCAGGAGCCAGAGTTCTCATATTTCACATTCCTCTGGAACAGATAGTGACTATAAGAATGCAGTGTGATTGGATTATGCACCCTAGAACCTTTCTACAGTCTGAAATAAAGCAGACAGAAGAGGGGTGTACCTCGTGTGTGTACACCCTCACTGGCACCCCAAAGGCTCTTGCCAGCCCGAAGTCTGCCAGCTTGATGACCCCTTTATTATCAATCAGCAGGTTCTGAGGTTTCAAGTCTCTATGCAGAACACGCCGGCAGTGACAAAACAAGATGCCCTCCAAAATCTGGTACAGGTAGCTCTGGAGAACAAAGACAAGAGTCCATCAAAACTAGTGTAGCACAGAGCTGCTATAAACCTGCAGATCAGGGTTCATCAGATCTTACTTTGACCAGCATAGGCTCCATGTACTGTCCAGAAGGTATGGAATCCAGGTATTTCTTCAGGTCCATGGACAGGAACTCAAAAACAAGGTAGAGTTTAGATTCCTGCATCAACACGTCCAGAAGCCTAAAGAGAACCAGGATGAGAGACGGGTGAGATTTGAGGAGGTAGGGTTTAAACTGCACATACTACTATCATGTCTGAGCAAGAGTGTCTCCAGGGGGACTGTCCTGGACACTACTGATCGTTAGTGGCTCAGGATAAGAGCGGTAAATGCGTGTCTGTGGTTCAAGCAGTCTTACCGCACAACATTGGGATGCTGAAGCTCCTTCAGCAGCGAGATCTCCCTCACGGCGGTGCTGGGCACACCCTCCTCCTCGCTCTCCAGGCGGATTTTCTTCATGGCCACCACCTGTCCTGTGGACTTGTGTCGGCCCTTGTAGACTACACCATACGTACCTGTGGAGAACAGAGAAGAACCAGAAGAGGGTTCCAAAAGGGTCAATCAAGCAAATAATAATAAAATAAAACGTCATGAAGGAAAAGCCTGTACTAACCTACTGGAAACCAAGTTAATCTAAACTTTCACACAAAGAAGCCATTTCCCCAAGTATTAAAAAAACACCAGCAGCTACAGATCACAATCATCACCGTAATCACCACGTTCTCGTTTTACCTTCCCCGATCTTCTCTATCTTCAGGTAGTCTTCCATCCCCAACGAAGGAAGCTGCAGAGATCATCAGTTCACTTGAATAAATATCCAGACAAATGACAGGAGCCTAGACGACGGCTCATCTCCACACAACACAACGCTTCGCTGAATGGTTTATAGTGAACTACCCGGTAATACTAGTAAATTTCTCTTCATGACGAACATTACAACTTCACTTACAAAACCCATTTCAACTCGAATCATTCATGCTTAAAAAAACAAATAAGATTAATTGCGACCGAATCATATAGGAATGAATTTAATACTCACCTCTTTACGGAGACTTTGGTCAACTTTTCTAATCTGAACCTAAAAGAACGAGCCTTTCTGCAGAGACTCCAGCTTTTAACTGACCGCGCAGACGCGTTTCAAAACGGACCAATCACGTCACCGCAGGGATTCGAAAGCAGCCAACCGGCAGGCGGCTCGCGGCAGCGGACCGCGGGGGCTGACGGGAGACCTGCTGTGGTTGGAGCGGCCCGACTGATCTGAAATCAGGCATTTGGAGGGAGTAATGTAATAAAACAACATCCGGTCACAGATGTCAGGTTATGCGGGTGACATCTGGGGAGACCGTGGACTATTCCCGCATGTTTTGTCCAGTCTCATTTACAGCATTTACCAGACGCCCGTATCCAGAGCAACTTACAATTAGTAGTTACAGGGACAGTCCCCCCCTGGAGCAACTTAGGGTTAAGAGTCTTTCCCAGGGACACAATGGAAGTAAAAAATGGTAGTTTGAACCTGGCTGTTCTGGTTCATAGGAGAGTATGTTACCCACTGGGCTACTAACACCCTCACGTCGATTCCCTCAACACAGACACCTCCAAACTGGACAACCATAGCCCAGTCGTGGCCCCCCGACGTCCCCAGACTCTCCCGCACCAGCCACCCCACTGTGCCGCACCGTAACAGACTGACTTCAGTGTCGGTGTTACGCGTAAAGAGCTGATTTTAACACCCGGTCCCGCTCAGGATCGCAGGAAAATTTACTCGATTACTGGCGAATTCTAACATTGCACTGCACTGTATATACACTCTTATGTACACTCTGTTTATAAGATTTAGATTTTTCGTCTATTATATTGTACTGCACATTGCTCATCTATACACACTTATAGACCAATGTACATTCATACATATATTTAATATTTATATTGTGTGTGTGTGTACATATATATATATTATTAACATATTCTACACCTTGTACAAATAACACTTACACACATCCTTACACATTGTTGTTGTTTTCTTCTACTCGGTACTTGCACAATAAATACGATTCTGATTCTGAATTCTGCTCAGTTTAGTATCAGAATTTACAATGAAATGTGTAAAAATCTTTAACACTGAGGTGAACTCACACTGCTAGTGAAATATGATTACACCTTATAGTTATTTCTACTCCAAATCTAGTTTACTAGTAACAGGTTAACGTGTAATGATGTATCGTTTTTTTTATTTCTCTGTAGTGTTAATATTTTTTCCCCTATTCATCTGATGAAAACAGTGTTCTGAGTTCTTATCAGACGGTTCTGTTTTTTTCTGATGTAACAGAGTAATGTGTAATGATGTATCTTTTTTTTATTTTTATGCCTATTGATCTGATGATGATACATTACTAAATGCCTGTGATGAAACCTGCATCATGTGGCATGTAGCTACTCAATAAAGTTGGTGTGATGGGTGAAATGCTGCCAACACGTCCCCACTACCAAAGAAAGGGACAGGAGGCCGAGTCCACTTTGTATATGAACCTCACAAACACTTATAGGGTGCAAGCAGACCAGACAACCCCCCCCAATGAACTTGCATCGTCATATACACAACAACACAACCAGGAAAAGAAGAGCACAAATTCCACTTCACACAGGGTGGTAGTAGCCTAGTGGGTAACACACTCGCCTATGAACCAGAAGACCCAGGTTCAAGTCCCACTTACTACCACTACTGATTGTAAGTCGCTTTTGATGAGGGCGTCTGATAAATGCTGTAAATGTTCACCCGAATCACAAAATCATGTGTGGAGCTGCAACAGGCGAAAGGCCTTTTGTCAAAAAACATTTGGCAGTCATTGAGGAGAGCAGTCAACTCTGGGTTCAAGAGAAGAAGCTAATAGTGATGGCACCGGGAGGCTGTATCTGTATCTGTGTGTGTGTCCGTGTGTGTGTGTATGAGAGAGAGAGAGAGAGAGAGAGAGAGAGAGAGAGATAACCAGTTCCTGTTCTGAGCAGCAGGTGTCAGTATAGGTTAGAAAGTGCCGCTCCCGTGGATCCGCCTGTCCCTTTGTGTGAACCTGTGCATCATGAGATGTGGCACAGAGAGACCGAGGGAGGTGAAAGATTAAATGTGTGTGTGTGTTTGAGTGTGAAAGAGACAGAGGGATGGAGAATGCCTGGTGAAAAGCTTTTGTCTGTTACAGCCACGCCCATCACCCTCCTGTTTAATAACACATTTTATAATACATTTATGTAATGTATATAAATAAGATTTGGGTTTGAATCCCCAATATTCTGCTCTTGATACTGTTATTGCAGATGATATTAAACTCTGGGTGATAGCAGTGAAACAGGGTGGAGAAACGGAGCTACACCTTCTCTGGAACACATATGGGCGGAGCACCTGTAAAATAACCATCCACATTCCATCCATTTTTCAACTTTTCCTCCCGTGTTTAAATGTAAGTTGAATGTGTGTGTGTGTTTTGGGCGTGGCCTTCAGCTCTCTTGCCCCTGTGCTTCAAGTAAACTGATCTGTTGACAGACATCTTGAGGAGGCTTCTTTTTCTGGAACAGCCCGAGGCTTGGTGGTCTGGACCTGCACCCCCCATGGGCATCTGAAGCTCAGAGTGTCACATTTAATAGAAGAGCCAGCGAGCAAACGTGCAAAAAACAGCAGCTAGAGATCTCCATACCTCCTCCTCATCCTCCTCCTCTTCGTCACTGGTTCTTCTGCTACCGAAAGCAGGTAGGCAGCAGAGGCTCCACTCAACAGGACCAGCCTCCTTCTCCACTTGATTTTTTTTCTTTTATCTTTTATTCTTTTTTATGTTTCCATTCCACCTCTTCTCATTTCCACCGCCCGTCTCTCTCTCTTTCTCTCTCTCTCTCTCACTCTCCACACCCTGAGAGAGATGGTGTGTGTGAGTGTGTGTGAGTGTACATAGAAGCATCAGTCCGTCTCTTTCCTCATTCACTCGATCACACACACACACACACACACACACACACACACACACACACACACTCAGAGGATAAGCAGTTTTTATTTCTCCTGGACTCTGGTGTGGATTTACAGAACAGAAGAACACCTTGGATGGCTCCAGCCCAGACTCTTCTTCTGCAATGAAGGGAATCTTGAGGAGATTCCAGCCGGAACTCCCAAAATGAGCGAGGAAGCCAAAGATAAAGGGAGCGGGAAAGCAGCGCACAGGAAGAAGAAAGGGAAGAAGGTAAGAGATTCACTGGAACTCACTTGTTGTGTCTGGAGCTCAGTCAGGAACCAGTCCACTCCTGCTGAGCAGGAGGTTCTGTTCTCATCAGACGGTTCTGTACTCTTTAGATGGTTCTGTTCTCTTCAGACAGTTCTGTTTTCTTCCGGTGGTTCTGTTTTCTTCGGATGGCTCTGTTTTCTTTAGGCGGTTCTGTTGTCTTCTAACGATTCTGCTCTTTTTAGATGGTTCTGTTTTATTCTAACGGTTCTGTTCTTTATAGAAGGATCTGTGTTCTTTAGGCGGTTCTTTTCTTATCAGACGGTTCTGTTTTTTTCTGATGGTTCTGTTTTCTTCAGACGGTTCTGTTCTCTTCCAACGTTCCTGTTTTCTTTAGGCGGTTCTGTTCTTATCAGACGGTTCTGTTTTTTCTGATGGTTCTGTTTTCTTCACACGGTTCTGTTCTCTTCCGATGGTTCTGTATTCATTAGGCGGTTTTGTTCATATCAGACGGTTCTGTTTTCTTTAGGCGGTTCTGTTCTTATCAGACGGTTCTGTTCTTATCAGATGGTTCTGTTTTCTTCTGATGGGTCTATTCTTTATAAACGGTTCTTTTTATGTGATGGTTCTGTCCTATTTACATGGTTCTGTTCTCTTTAGACGATTCTGTTTTCTTACCGTTTCCATTGATCTCTTTGTTCTGCTGCTTGCGTGACTGTGGGTTTGACCACACATAGCAGAGCAAACAGCAATTACACACAAAAGTGTGTGTTTATTTGTGTGTTTGTGTGTGTGTGTGTGATTTTCCATGATTGACAGAAGTCGTCCAGGCAGTTCTCTTCTTCTGCGTCTGCCTGGGGGGACGCAGCGCCTCCCTCTGTAATTAAAGGCGTGTAGAACCGCGCTCATCACAAGCCTGTGTGTGTGTGTGTGTGTGTGTGTTTGTGCATGTTTAGCTCAACTAAACAGGAGCTGAAAAGGCAACATGGACAGTGATGAGTCCCAGCCTAGGGATACCACCAAAGGTCAAAGGTCACATTTTAACCTTTCATTCTGTTCTAATTAGAATAGATTCTTAAGATTCCAACCTGTTGCTGACCCTGAAATAGTGCACGGTTCTAACAGAACTGTTCTTGTCACGCACTAACCGGTAAACCTCAGTACCTCTGGGTTTGTGTGGAGGGTTCTTCTCCTGGAGGCGGATTGTGGATGTTTGAGCTGAAAGGGCAGAGATGAATGTGATTTGGCTGCAGCTGCAGCCTCTCCTTCCACCGCGAATTCTGCTAACTGCGGCCAGAGCATTACTTACCGTTATTATGTTCTTAAGACCTTTACTGAAGCATGAAATTAGATTGCAGAAGTTCTGGTAAATTAGAATAAATTATTTTTTTAATATCATTAATAACTACAAATGGATTAACAGTTGAAGCTCATTAGCCAGATTAATTTTGAATGTTTAAATAAATATAACCAAACAGAACCAGGTCCGGTTAAATCAGTTCTAGCACTTGCACCCAGCCCAGTTCTCCTGTTCCTAATCGGTTTGGAATGTGATTGGTCGAAATCTTTAGACTCCACCCACAGCCACCAGGTAAACATAAACAAATAAAATCATGAGCAAAACTGCATCTGTCATCCGTTCGAGTCTGATATCTCACCTCTCTCTCTTCCTCTCTCTCTCTCTACCTCCCTCCCTCTCTCGTTCTCTACCGCTCTCTCTACCTTTTTCTCGCTCTCTCCCTCTCCTCCTTTCTCTCTCCCTCGGTCTCTCCCTCTCCCCTTTTCTCTCTCCCTCTGCTCCCCCCTCGTTCTCTCATTTTCTCGTTGGACGCTGTGCTCAGTAACGACTCCACACACAGTTTTCTGTTGTTTGCGCTGCACTGGGTTCATCTGCTGATATCTAGACAGCGTTTTCATATGAATCCAAGCATATCTGTGCCTGTGTGTGTCGTGTGAGTGTGTGTGTGTGTGTGTGTGTGTGTGGTCCAACATGGGTGCCGCTAACTGATAACCATGCCAGATGTGTTAATGATTGTAACCATGGCAACAAGAGGGTTCTCCTGCAAGACTGAGAAGCGCGAGACGAGTGAGAGGAGGGGGTAAAAGGGAGGAAAGGAGAGTCTGGAAAATGGGTTCATCATAGAAATGATGAAACAATATGACCTGGAGAAACATTTTAAAATGAAAAATAGAACAAACATTAACATGCAACTGTGTGGGGGTCGTGCCGACACTATTAAACTGTAATGATTAACCATGAAATTCATCTCATACAGATTATTTTAAAGAATTTCTACTGAATTCTAATTATCACTTCATGTTTAAGTTTTTGCTTTGAACGGGTTTGGTGACGGAAGTTCTTTTTGCTTCCAGTATTTCATTGCTGCGTGTTTTTGTACGCTGGATCCTGGAGACTCGGGAGAATGACCAGTTTGTGATCGTACGTGTGTGTCTACGTGTGTCGAGGATTAGGGTCTCTGGTGTTGTGTTGTTTCCGTTTGACAGCGCGGGGGATTAGAGCAACGCAAACATGAAGAGAGACACAGAACACACACACACACACACACACACACAGATGGAGGGGTTCTCTGCATGTTCCATGCCTGTGACAGCAGAGTGACGGGAAGGTGTGTCCTGTAGTCTGGGGACAGCGGGTTGGGGAATGGAGTGGAATCAGTACACACTGTGCTAATTCCAGCTCTGTTCTAAAATATTAACATTATTTGATCATTTTGTCAGTTAAATAAGACGAGATTCTTAATATAATTATTCCCTGTTTTACTGTCATCTTGAAATTAATGATCTAGTCACAGCTCCATCTGTTCTTCCTCGGTTTTCTTCGGCCTTCTGCAGATAAGCCGGTCTGGCGATTGCCACACAGTCGACCTGGTAAAAGTAATACACTGTCACCTGCATCCCCAGTGGCTGTGTTCACAGCTCCGTCTGGTTTTCTTCTCGAGGAATCCTCAACGATGCAGTGGTACCAACATGAAACGACATGCATCCTGGATTCTTCTCTGCCATACAGCAGGACAGAAATGATGCTAGTCAGACACGCGCAGCTCATATACAGAGTGTTCCAATACTCTAGTATTCCACTATTCTATCAACAGCCTGGGAGACTCTCCACCCTCATGAGCTCTGAGGTGATGGAGGTGCTGCTGACAGAACCTACCTCCCCATCAGCCATCATCTGGTACAGTCACAGGAAAATGTGCAAGGGAGCTTAACGTCCAAACGCGCAGCGTTGTGACTGATGGACGCTTTCCTCCCTGGGAGGCAGAACTGCAGCACAGCACTGGAAAGCACTGGCCTAAGACACCTGTCCTGCATATTTCACCCGAGAGGAGCTCGCTGATCCAGCACCTTATCTGCACGCCGCCTCAAGACTGCAGGCTCCCAGCGGCACCTTCTGCTGACCAGGGAGGAAGTTGCTGGGAGTTCACACCAGAAGTAAACTTTCATTTATTTCTCATTTACATTTGTCACAAGTATCTGAATGAAGTCATCCGAGACCCTGCAGAACCCCGCCCCCTAACCCCTTTACCACAATAGACAGGCCCCTGGAATATACAGTACAGGCCAAAAGTTTGGACACACCTTCTCATTCAATGTGTTTTCTTTATTTTCATGACCATTTACGTTAATAGATTCTCACTGAAGGCATCAAAACTATGAATGAACACATGTGGAGTTATGTACTTAACAAAAAGTGGAGACCTGACCTCCACAGTCACCGGTCCTGAACCCAGTCCAGATGGTTTGGGGTGAGCTGGACCGCAGAGTGAAGGCAAAGGGGCCAACAAGTGCTAAACACCTCTGGGAACTCCTTCAAGACTCTTGAAGCTCACCGAGAGAATGCCAAGAGAGTGCAAAGCAGTAATCAGAGCAAAGGGCGGCTATTTGGCCTGTACTGTAAGTGGAGCTTTGTTTCATTTGTTATGTTTATCATCAACTAAGAAGCATTTCATAAGCCAGATACCGGAAAGCGCCATTTGAGTTGGACATTCCAGTGTTGCTCACTCAGCATGTGTCCATTTTTACTCAAAGTAAAAATGCGACAGAGTGGCGTTAATGTCCACCAAACTGATGCCAGATCAGAAGCAATTGTTCAATATAGAACCAGAGAAACAGGATGAAGCATGCAAGAGTCCGACTGTAGTAGAAATAGAACCCTGTTTCAGGTTTCAGGAACAATACAAAACACTGTTCGATAGAAGAAAAGGTGGATGGACGGACACACAGCAGTTCACATGGTTCTGTTTCCCACTTCACATGCTCCGGCGCTGGCTTCTCCGGTGTCTGGAGAGGAATGTGACACGTGGAGGGCTGGAGAAGAGCTGAACTCGCTGAAGAAATATTTGCTACCCAAACGTTTCTCCGTTACTAACTATGGAATGTTAGAACTGATGGGCTTCTGCTCTCATTTTGTCTTGGCAGAACACACAGTCATTCTGTTGCCGTGGCAACTAACACAGCTGCTTTTTCATGTGGGCTTCATGTTGTTGACTAAGTTCACAAAAGGCTTTGTGTGGTTTGTATTTTCACATACCTGCCATGAATTTACATCTCAGAAGCTCTTCAACCATCAACCGCTGATGCTGGAGAACCTCCTGAGAGAGTGTTTCAGCCATCCAACAGGCACGATGAACGTCAATAATGATTCATCAGAGTGTGTTAGGGACAGGAATGGGGCCAGGAACCCCTGCTCTGCCTGATCAGACATCATCATATGTTTTCTGGACACTTCTGGAGTGAGCTTCTGCTCTCTGGTGCACACATTTGGTGACAGTAGAGAGCTTCACTGATCCTATCTGGGAGGAGGACATTTGTACGTCTGCATGAATGTAGATTGATTCACAGTCACATTTAATGAAGAAACATATTTATTTTCTGTTAATATTTGTATGTTTCAGTTAGTGTCTTTATTACAGGTAGATGTCCTTTGGTGCGTCTGCTTAAGACGATGCAGATGATGTAGTTAAGTTCGAATGTTCTACTCCTGCTCCTGTGTGTGGTGTGGGGAGTAAATGAGGGAGTGAGGGACTGAAATAGACTGAGAATATGAAGGCTGTTACATAAACGCAGTGTGGGCTGAGCACACTGATCACCTCTGATCACCACAATCAGTTTCAACTGTGCTCAGCAGCCTGCTTCAGAACCTTCTCCACACAACACTTTACTCATTAGGCTCTCCATCCATCCATCCACCCATCCATCCATGTGGACAAAGACGGGGTGCCAGGTTCACAACTTGTGGATGAGATCAAAAATTCTACTCTGGCCTTTATGATCTCAGTACATTAAACAGCTTGATGGACTGAAGGTCCAGTGTCCAGGTCCTACCTACAGGGCATCTGATCTGTTGATGACATGAAGTGAGAAATGAGCTGAAATGGATGAGAGGAATGGTGAAGATGCAGGAGAACAGTGACTGATTTACATTCACCGCTTTTATCACACGCTCTTATCCAGAGTGACTTACAATCAGTAGTTACAGGGACAGTGCCCTCTGGAGACACTCAGGGTTAAGTGACTTGCTCAGGGACACAATGGTAGTAAATGAGGTTTGAACCTCTTGCTTTGTGTTGTTATGTGAGTTCTTATGTGAGTGTGTTACAACATCAACAGCATTTATTTCGTATATAGCCCAAAATCACATACAGTATGTCTGAATGGGCTACTACTAGGCTCCTACCACCATTGATCCCTGTCGGTTTCTGGAGAGTCCACACTTATGTGGACAGAGTACACATAAATGAAGTGTAATAAAATGCCAGCATGGTGGTCAGTGACGGTGGCTCACAATCCCACCTCGGACGTTGTGTGTTTGTAATTTACCTGCATGTGTTGGCGCAGGTCATCTCCGGGTTCTCCGGTTTCCCCCCACCATCCAAAGTCAGGTATAACAGGTGGATTGATGACTCTGAATTGACTGTAGGTGTGTGTACTGTGGAAGGCTGGTCTTGGGATGGGCTCCAGCAGCTACGACTCTGAGTAATGGGACTAACAAAATCGAGTGTGTGAGTGATAGAATATTAAAATGGTGATGGAGAAATGATGTTATGGCCCCAACAGAACCTGCTCCCAGGAACCTTCATGAACTGTTATTTGTGCACCTTGGTAATAAGACATATTATTAAAGGCCATCAGATGGGATTAAAACATCTGATATTAATTCCTATTAAATCCTAATTAGCAGATTACCTCCTAATTACTGACTGATTTCAGATGGTGTCATGAATTTCCAAGTTTTTTTGCACCTTTCTTTCTTTATTTGTTCCCTGTGTCATTCTGTTTATTTACACATAGTTTATGGACATCAATAGTTTGTTAGTGTTTATTGGTTCGGTTATTGATAATATCTGTTGAGAATTTAATGTCCATTCCACCTTTAGAAATATTTCTACTAAGAAAATTAGAAAGTACTAATGAATTATTCAATACTTATTTCACCCGCTGTAAGTATAGATGGAGTGGGAGGAAGAGAGCGTGTGTGATTGCCATTTTGGAAGGTAGAGAGGGGGTTGCAAGCAGCAGGTTGTGTGTGTGCTCAGATGTGTGTGTCCAACCAATTTCCCAGAATATGCTTTCGGTTCCAATCTGCACACCTATTGTACCATAACAGTGGGCGCAGGTCTCACCAAACAGGGAATATTTTAGGTTCTAGGTCATTACCAATGTACATTTCAGCAGCTTCTTTTACATCTAATGGCATAATTCTAGCCAATCTGTAATGGATGAACCAGAACCTGGTGTTCAGTGAGGACAATGTGGGTTGGTGTGGTACCATCTGCCTCAGAGTGCAGCTCTATCTCTGTAGAAGATGCCAGATAGGATCCCAGTCTTCATCACGTCTGTCTGCTACTTCTGGAGAAGGACGTCAAAGACCTACATGGTACCTGAAATCTGCCATAAATTCACTCGGATTCTGAGATTCCCTGATTTTGACACATTCACACAGACACACTTAGGGCTGTAATCTGCTGTATGTGCTGTAGGTTTAGCACCTTCTAATCTCAGCAATGTTTCCACACCATCACCCAGTGCTGCGTCTCCATTCCCCACCAGGACCACCGTCCGCTGCACAAGAACCGAGCCAACATGGAGACACAAACACTGCTGAATATTCCACGCAGTGAAAATCATTTGAATTAACGGAGCCGCAGCTTACAGAGTCTGTGCGTGAGTGTAGAAGTGTGTGTGCGTGCATGTGTTTTTCATGGAAAATCCCAGCCGTCTCTAAGGGTTCTGTGACTGTTGCCATGGAGAGCAGATATGAGGTTCATCATTGTCCGGGGCGAGAGCAGGATGAAGGGATGACATCACCGCAGCGACGCTGCTATGTTCGTGACGCCGCCACGCTGCCTCTCCATCTTCTCGTCGTCTCCTCGCTGTCTGGGGATCAGGGGCATCATGGCCGCTGCTCTCCATCCGTAAACCAGCCCTCACTGACCAGACACACCAGCCCCAGATCCCTCAGCAAGCGCCACCAATCACGTCCGGCTGCAATCAGTGAAGGTGCTTTTATGGTTCTTCTGGAGAGCTGTAATGGGCTGATTTCCTCGTCGTGGTTGAGGAGGATTGATGGTGTCGCTCATTACCATCCGCCCAATCTCCACTGCGTTCCACGTTGGCGTGCAGCCTGAAGAACCAGCATCGTTTGGACCTTTTATCGCTCCTCTGTGTCTCTGCTGGAGAGTGTGTGGTTGGGGAATAATGGATTCGTTTCCAGTAAAAGCTGCTTCTCTGAATCAGAGGCGCTTGCTGTTCTCCTGCGAGTTTATTTATCAGGAACATGGACTGGTGGGACGCGTCCGCGTCACGCTTTGCTCCGTTACTTGCTGCTTCATCAACCCATGTCCTTGAATTAAGCAGCTCCAGCATCATCGTCATCAGCACTGTCTGCTGCACGATTCCATTCATTTACAGACACAAGCAGATGTGGTAGAACCATATTAGAACCGCGTTGTCATGGTGATCAGAACCAGAATGGTTCAGACCATCTAATACAGACTTTTCAAAATTCCTACACACACACACACACACACTCATGTGGAACTGATTGGACTGAGTAGGGAACGCCCCATACAGGGTCAATCTGTTCTGCTTCCCGCCAAGCACGGAGTGTGTGTGTGTGTGTGTAAGATTTATCATTTTCAGCTTTTGATTAATATTTTACTGAGACTGCGATGTGAGCCCAGTTCTCCTCGCCTCCTAATTCAGACGTGTTTTTGACAGCAGCCATTTTACCCGTGTGTGGTTGTGTGTGTGTGTGTGTGTGTGTGTGTGTGTTGACTTCCTGTGGTGGCTTCTGGAGAATGAAGACTCTTGTGGCGATGTGGGCGTGTTCGCTGTGTGACACATGCTCTCGCTCTGCCCCCGTGTGGACAGGCTGAGTAAAGACACTTTGTTCTGGTTTCATCCTGAGCCTTACTGACACACATCCCCCCTCTCTCTCTCTCTCTCTCTCTCTCTCTCTCACCAGCACACACACACA
Organism: Denticeps clupeoides; assembly: GCF_900700375.1. Lineage (NCBI taxonomy): Eukaryota > Metazoa > Chordata > Actinopteri > Clupeiformes > Denticipitidae > Denticeps > Denticeps clupeoides. The sequence goes on along the minus strand of NW_021629797.1, from coordinate 33,591 downwards.
CACACACACACACACACACACCAGTCCAGTTCCTCTAACTGGGTTAGTGCTGATGTGCCGTGGCCATTTTCTCCCCCCGTCTCCTTCCTGGAGGGACGTGAAACCGTGTGAGGGACGAATTCATGGTTTACATGGAGGGACGTGTGACACTGACCTGCTTTTCTAGAGTAAAAACCCTGTGTGCAGCTCTCACGATTGAAAATTTTTGATTTAAAAAAAACAATTAATATATAAAGAGTGCAGCGTCAGCAAGGACGTGACCTGGATGCACGAAGCTCATGAGTTTTACATGAAAAAGTCACTCTGGAGAGTCGCCGTGGCATGCAGACACACACACACACACACACACACACACACAGTTTCTCCACATCACAGGTGGGACGGTGGCAGGTTCTGAAAAATCATCATGTGCAGCAAAACATAGAATCGTTCATGTCTGCAGATTATTTTGTGTTATGAAATGAGCCAAAGGTCGGAGGTCATCTTTCTGACATTCTGCCCCTCATCGTCAACCTTTCACTAACCTAACCTTTCACCAAAACCTGACAGACAGATCGCACCCCTCCCTTTAACCTCTGACCTTTTCCCAAAGGGCATTTTTTTCGTTAGGACAAGCTGTGCAGCATGTTCGTCAGTAAAAACCCGCAAATTGTTCTCTAATACCGACAACATTCGGCCAGAACATTTAAAACCGTGAGGTCTGCAGCTGTGAGAGGCGGGTGACCCCATATCCCTGCTTCAGACACTGGAAGCACCCCGAAACGTGTTCGTTCCACAGAGTTCCTCACATTGCCTCTGATTAGTCTAATTAAGTGTGTCAGCGTCTGGCTGGAATGTGAACATTATCGGATTAACTATGAGCTTAAAAGGAGGAGGATAAAGGAAGTGATTTGGGAAGCATTTGCTGGGACTTGCCGGTTCAAATGTCGGCTTTGTGGAATCTTGGAATGTCCTCCTTATGTAAGATCACCTGCTGGTTACACTTTTAAGAAGGTTAAGCGTTTCTCTTGCTCTAAATTATACAGAAATATTATACCGAGATTGGAAGGCGCGTGAGCATGATCTTAACATTCAAAATTCCAGACGGTGAAATTGGTTTTTCCAAACGACCATCCTCTACATATTACCGGTGGACGATGATTTTTATAAAAACTCTGTTGATCAGAGACTATTTATTAAGAGATTTTCAGAAGGGGTTTGAGCAGAAGCTGCAGAGCCGCCAGGTGGCGCCAGAGGCTGTGACACAGTTCAGCAGCATCATGGAGACAAAGGAATAAAAATGAAATTAGATGAATGTGATGAAATACTCCAGAAAATGCCGGGATCTAGCAGCAGGAACCATGCCGATCATGTTCCTTTATTAACATCAGCATCGTCCACCCATCAGGAAACAGGGACAAATCTAAATTTGAGGAGGTCATCTGGTGAACCTAATGCCCTTCACAATTAAAAATGTTGTTTAAGGGTTTTATTCAGCTTGATATATGTTGATATATATTACTGAAAGTGGTTCTTTAGCACAACACACACTGCAATGTCTCAGCATTTAACCCCGCATCACCCTTAATGCGCAGCGTGTAGCCATGAAAGCGGAGTGTGGGGACGGTACCTTGATAAAGGGGACCTCAGTGGCACCTCGGTGATTTCATTAACAAGTCAGGTTTCTTACCTGCTAGGCCACCACTGCTGGCAACTTTGATCCATTCAGAAATCATCAAAACAAGATTCTTCATCTTCCAGAAAATTCAAGCAAATCCATCCATACAGACAATTCTGTTCTATCACAGATATGTTTTATAATAATTAGTTTTATATTGAAATGTCATTGATCGAGGATGAAAGATGAAGCCAGAATGCACCAGTCAGTGTGTGTGTGTGTGTGTGTGAGTGAGAGGACCTGCAGAACCTGTGGGTGTTCTTCTTAGAACCAGTGTATGGCAGATTATGAGAGTTATGATGTTTTTACTGAGAAATTGTTCTATTCTTGTTTGTTGACATCCTGTAAGACCACCAGACTGTGAACATTGACCCTGAAAATAAGTGTCCAGCAGTGCAGTGAGCGACAGATCCACTACATTGTGATCTTCGCTCCTGCTGCCACCCTGAACGCTACTATTGGTCTGCATCTGGCAACAAAACAGAAAAGTGACACTCAGCAGTAGCTTATGGGGCCGGTGCTCCACCCAGCATGGGGGTCACTGTCACTGTGAGTGGAAATAAACAATTTCACGCCTGTGTGTCGTTGTGGCAGGTGCCCTTGGTCTTTTCAGTCATTGTGTACATGAGCTCTCTGATCCTAGAGAGCACACACACACACACACACGCGCACACACACACAAACTGAAGGAGAGAAGGAATAAAACAGACAGGCAATTTCTCAGACGGCTCCATCTCAGGACCCACATTCAGGTGGACAGAGAAAAACATGGCTGCTGCATTTCATTGACACCAGCCAGTCAGCCATTGTTAACACACACACACACACACACACAAATAAAGAATGGTGGTGTTTGTGAAACAATCAACTTCTTTTTCAGTAGAAATGAGAGCAGCTCCTCCTGATAAAGATCTGGGATGATGAGGATGATGAGGATAATGGACGCTGTGTTTGCTGGCTGCCGGGGACAAAAGTAAATAAATGGACCATTAATGTGGGCGGAGCTTTTGTCCGTTCCTCAGCTCTGCAGACCCCAGAACCGAGGAGCGAGATGTAATCTCCACAAAATCGCACCTCCCCCACCACGTCCCGTCACCAGGCACTCCCAACTGGTGGGGGTAGCATATAGGAACACACACACATGTCCCTCCCTCTTGCCAGCTCACACTATACTCATTCTCACATTCATTCTTCCTCTGCTGCTGTTGACACACAAATACACACACACACACATATATACACAATCATAGACCCACACACTCATACACAATCATACACACACACACAATCATATGTACACACAGACACATACACAATCATACACACACAGACACGTACACTGAAGGTAGGCACAGGTAGGACCTGTGAGTGGATGGGCAGAAAGAAAACGTGGTTTCCGTAGTAACCGGGTCTCTCCTCCCTCCTCCTCCCCCTCCTCCTGCTTCCGCGTCTGGTGATGCTGGTGTCACCATCCAGCTCTCCCTCCTCCTTCCCTCTCTCCTCCTTCTCTCCTGTCCTCCTCTTCTGTCCTCCCCTCCCGTCTCCACGAGGCACTGTGAGATCAGGACATCTTCTCTCATCATTTTGCTCCTCTTCTTTTCCTCTGGCGGTCTGTATGAAGATCTGTGGATTTCTAGCAGCTCGCCTGCTCCTCTCTGAAGACGGACAGCCTTCCTTTCTTCATTCCTTTGGGCATCTACTGGGTCACCTGACAGGCTGGAATAACAGGATTTCTCCCGGCTTTGGGAATTGTGCGCTATGGCTCATGCTGCGTCCCAGCTGAAGAAGAACAAGGATGTGGATGTGAATGCCATCGAGGATGAGAAGGAGAGGAAGAGGAAGAGCAGGAAACACTCACGTGAACAAAAGAAAAAGGTAGCAGGCAGCACTGGAGCATGACTGTGGCTCTCTCACTCACACACACACACACACACACAGCTGTGTGTGTCCGCTCTTTTTTGGACATGGCAGGATGCTGTGTGTTCAACAGTGTACGTGTGTCTGTGTGTTTCATAATGCATATGAATGTGATTTATTGATATGTGTGCTGCCCAGTGTTCAGTAATGAAGGGGGGGAACATCAGCTCAGCTGCTGTATGAAGGAGTCAACGTTCTGCTGAGGTTCTTGTGATCCTGACACTGAACACAGTTCAGTGTTGTGTGGAATATATTTATCTGCCACTGTGTGTGTGTGTGTGTGTGTGTTTATTATCTCTGGGTTTTTGAATGTGATGGACTCAGGTTTCATGTTTGCTCTGGATGGATGGATGGTGCATTGATTGTTCTGTAGATGGGAGATGTAGAGAGCAGGGAGAGCAGGAACACCAGAGCTTCAGACACTGCTGCTGAACAACACAGGTGTAGAGACCCTTTGTGAAGGAAAACTGTATTGTCTCTCTCTATCTCTCTCTCTCTCTTACACACACACAGATACACACAAAGAGAGGCTTCATACTCTGCACTCAAGCATGTCATTGTTAATTGGATTAATACTGGTAGCATCACGCACACACACATTGAGATCATGTGTTTGGAAACACCATTTACCATTTACAGGAAGAACAGAGTAGAAGTCTATGGGCTCTTCAAATGGCCCATTTAGAATAAATGACCAAACTAACAAACAAACCAGGACAATAAAACTGTTATACACCGTGTAGAATATGAATATTATGTAATGTAATGTAACATAACTCAATGGAGTGAAAAATAACATCCACACAGAGTAACAGCATAACACAACATAACATAACACAACATAACATAACGTAACACAACGTCACACAACATAACGTAACACAACGTAGCACAACATAACACAACACAAAATAATGTAACACAACATAACACAACATAACATAACGTAACATAACGCAACACTTAACTCAATACAGTCAAAAATACTGTAAGTGTAACACAATGTAACATAAAGCAATGCAACAAAACGTAACTGTAAGAGCCAATATAGGGTTAATGGTGTCATTCACTTGGGGTCCACTAGGTGCCAGTAATGTCTGTAGGTGGGAACTCACAACCAGGTGGCAGGTGTTGTTGGGTGGACCATTACACTCTTTTAACCACTTTTAAAATCATTATCGTTCCCACTGACGATCACACTCTTCTGCCACCATAATCGTAATTGCTAAGTTTGAGTTTGTGGACAATAATTTTAGTTGTATTTCGACAGAGATTGGACACTTTGTGCAACAATAAATACTTTACCTTATTTACATTAATGATGCACTGTGCTTATTAAACTCACCTATAGTAACACAACGTAATGTAATGTAACGTAACACTGCCCAGAGATCCGTCACCCCTGCCAATCTTTATAACATACACAGCACAAACCTCAGGTAAGACTGTCATTTGTTAATGTATGGGGTGGTAGTAGCCTGGTGTGTAACCTGAAGACCATAAAGTCACAGGTTCAAAATCCACTTACTACCATTGTGTCACAATCAACTCTCCCTGTAACTACTGATTGTAAGTCGTTCTGAATTATATCATTTTTTCCTATCACAACTTTCATGTTTTTTTCATGTTGTTTGTGGAATTTGATCTCCTGGTTTATCAGAACAAAGACCAGGCCACCAGTGTGGCACCCCACAGCCACAGAGGCTGGAGCTCCAGTCTGGAGATTGATTCTGATGAATCAATAGTAATCAGCGGTGTGGTCTGACCTGAACAAATGGAGATGGCGTCTTCCTGCCTCCCTCTCTCCTGCTCTATACATCCCAACCATCATCTGTTCTGTCCCTCTTCTTCTTCATCCCCTGTGATTAACGTTCCTGTTCGTACCACTTTGCTCCTCACTGCTATTGATGAGTGAAGCGTTTTAGGAGGGCAGGGGGAGGCTTGTGTTCCACCATAAAAATGCTCCTCCATCTTCCTTCTACAATGGACCATTCAGCCGGGACCTTTTGTCATTGTCAGAGTCATGAAGTTGCCTGGTGCAGTTCTACGCCCTGATGTTCTGCCAGGAACAAACTGGACCATCTATCAGGTGTCTAAGCTTCAACTGTCTTCAAATGACTGGACTCTTTGACAATGGGGTCTTTAGTCTTCTTCCCAGCTCTGCACCTTAAGAACCGGGCGGCATGTTCCATGTAGAACCAAAACTCTACATCTAGCTCCATATAGGGATATGCAGACCCCATGTCCCATTTGGTGAGAGTGGGAGAAGAGGCCGTGTATGAAGCAGCAGCAACGTTACAGCATATCCAGTGCAACCGTCTTATTAAAGCACTGATGAGATTAAAGAAGATGGAATGGACAGGTCATTGCTAGGTCGACATTAGGAACCCGTCTGGTGTAAGAGTCTAGGGGCTGGTGTGTGTGAGCTGTGAGCTGAGTGAAATCCCAGAGGTCAGAGTCACTTGTTGTCATTGCAGGGTATGTTGGGACAACTCTGCTGCTGATGAACATCCCTGGAGGTTCCTCAGCTCCTGTTCCATCCTGGATCATCAATCAGGGGTTCACTGGTTGAAAGGATGGTTGTACGGCATTTCAGACTGACTAAAATTTCATCTTCAGTTTTCAGCTTGGTACTGAACTTGGTGGAGGTATTGGTTGCACTGGATGTAATTAAATATTTGTTGCACATTTGCATATTTAATCTTGATCTTATGGAAGGTGTTTTAAAAACATATGAAACTGGTTATTTACAGTCAATTATGCTGCAATAATGTATCAGTAAACATAGATATAATGTATCACCTTTTTTTCAGAGAAAGCTCTGTAACTGTAGTAACATGGTGCCAGACCAGCAGGTCAGTTGTAGAAGTAGCTTCTTAAAATAAAATATCATTGAACTGCAATATGTTAAGCTATAAAGATAGATAGATAGAGAGAAAGAGAGAGAGAGCCTCTGCATGCCCTCACAAGCTTCTCTGATTTCAATGGTTTAATAATTGTGATGGTCTTAATGGCCTGGTTTGGGCTCTTTGTTATGTTGTTCTTCGTATGTGAACTGAACACAATCTATTGAACTGCGTGCGTGTGTGTGTATGCACGTGTTTGTGTCACAGAGGGGGTGTGCAGACAGATGGCCTTTTCCTCTGCTCTTGTCTGCTCTTATGTCTCTGCCAAATGCTGATCAGAAAATAAAAATCTGTGTAATTCAGCCCTCAGTACCCATTTACACCTCTTACATACACACACACACACACACACACACACACACAGATTCATTCATTTCTGTAACTTTAAATACAGCATTTTGTTTCTAAAAACATAGGTATTCATTTTATTTTATCTCTTATAGATTCTCATTGATGTAAAATAAATAAATATCAAATAAATATCAAAACCACCTTAATAAATGGTTATGTGTGTGTGAATGTGTGCATGCATGTGCATCATATGGAATGTGGTCCTTGTGTGTGATTTAGTCAGATTGGTCCTAAAATTCCAGATGTGAAATGAGCACAAACACACACAGCTATGTTTCTGTCTGACAAGGACTCACATTTTAGTGCCACAGAGTGTAATAAGACCCAGGAGATGCAGTGATGACATCCAGGTGTGCCATCTGTGTGGTGTGTGTGTGTGTATGTGTGTGTGTGTGTGTGTGTGTGTGTACGGGGGGGGTTGGGGGGGGAGGCTCTACTTTCCCCATAGTCAGCTGGCGCTGAAAGAGGAAACTGGCTGATCGCCTTGATCACTACAACCCCACGTTCCAGAAAACTGTCCAATCAGCTTTATTCTGGCCCAGTGACACTGGACATTCGCCCAATAAACTGCAGCTGTCCATTTCTGTTCTCTGTTCTATCAGCTGTACTACAGCAGGTGAAGAGCACAGAGCCTGCTCCATGCTGGCTGCTCTGCCATGTTCCTATAAATCGGTTAAGTTGTCTTAACATCATCGGTAATTAAGAACTTTGAGCACAAAATTTGAATTCAAGTAATTAAAAAAAAAATGTGAAAGAGCTGGATTTTTTTTTTATTCTTCATGTTGAAAATATGAGCCATTAATGTTTAATGTTGCTTAGATCTGAGATGGTTTTGCGTTTATGAAGCTGCTGGTCCTATCGGTGTAAAAATAACACCAGTGTGACATCCCTGGAATACTGAGAGCTGGAGAGATTCACAACAATTCACAGGCAGCAAGGGCTGGTTGGACAACGAAGGTCTTGTGCTTTTGTGGTATCTCTATTCTGCGTCTCCTGCCATCCAGTAGTTCTGCTCCCTGCTTTCCGTTTGGCAGAATACACCTCAGTTTATATCGCACTTACAATCATACATACAATACTACAACACACACATACACACACACACACGCACACACACACACACATCCTGAGATGAGCACTGTCCTCTGAAAGCAGGACCTCAATATAAATTTTTTAGTTTGCACTTAGTAAACACCCCAAGCAAAAGTTAAATTCAGCAACATGAAGAACATTGAACTCCGTCTAAAAATAATCACAGCCCAGGAACCTAGACATCATTGGGATTTTGAGAAAAACTATTAATGCAAAGATGTGGTTATCGGGGTATGGGTAGTCTTACATAGTGGATAAAACATGAACGGGGAGACAATATAAAAAAAGGTTTAACATTTATTAAAGACGTACATTAACACTGAATCATACAGACAAAAGCGGTGTGTGTACTCTTTGTAAGGTGTGCCATTGGTGGAGTAAACTTCCTATGGGTTGGGTCTTCAGGTGGATGTGGAGAAATGTTGGGTCGTCAGGTGGATGTGGAGAAATGTTTGGTCGTCAGGTGGAGAAAAGTTGTGTCATCAGGTAGAGGTGGAGAAATGTTCGTTCTTCAGGTGGATGTGGAGAAATGTTGAGTCATCATGTGGATGTGGAGAAATGTTGGGTCTTCAGGTGGAGCTGGAGAAAAGTTGGGTCATCAAGTGGAGCTGGAGAAATCTTGTGTCGTCAGATGGAGCTGGAGAAATGTTGTGTTGTCAGGTGGATGTGGAGAAAAGTTGGGTCGTCAGGTGGAGAAATGTTGGGTTGGCAGGTGGAGAAATGTTGGGTTGGCAGGTGGAGGTGGATAAATTTTGGGTCGGGAGGTGAAAAATGTTGGGTCGTCAGATGGAGGTGGTAGGGTGGTAGTAGCCCAGTGGGTAACACACTCGCCTATGAACCAGAAGACCCAGGTTCAAATTTTACCTACTATCATTGTGTCCCTGAGCAAGACACTTAACCCTAAGTTGCTCCAGGGGGGGACTGTCCCTGTAACTACTGATTGTAAGTCGCTCTGGATAAGGGCGTCTGATAAATGCTGTAAATGTAAATTTAAATGTAGGTGGGTCGTCAGGTGGAGGTGGAGAAATTTTGGGTCGTAAGGTGGATGTGGAGAATTGTTGGGTCATCAGGTGGATGTGGAGAATTGTTGGGACGTCAGGTGGATGTGGAGAATTGTTGGGACGTCATGTGGATGTGGAGAATTGTTGGGACGTCATGTGGAGGTAGAGAAATTTTGGGTCGGGAGGTGGAGAATTGTTGGGTCGTCAGGTGGAGGTGGAGAAATTAGGATTTCCACAATACAGGGACCCTGTTTGTTGATGGATTATGAGATGGATCCAGCAGGACAGACAGGGAGGCAGGAGATGGAGGTCAGACTGGGGTTTGTGTTTGTGCTGGGAGGGGGGTCCTTTGTGACCCTAATACCAGAGGAAAATGCCCCATAATCCCTCACTAGGCTGCTGTTACTGTGACTACACGCTTTTTTTTTTTTTTGCGAGAAAAAGAGCTGATAAGCAGACTGGCAAATGAGGGGGGGGCGTGTTTGTGTAGAGTGGAGGGTAAATGAAGGAGGGTCGCTGTGGAGATTTGTGGGGCATTGTGAAGGTTTGTTGTATATTGTTTGTGGGGTTTTGTAGAGGTCGGTGTTATATTGTGAAGGTTTGTTTAGGTTTGTGGGGCATTGTGGAGGTTTGTGGAGTATTCTGAAGTGTGGTGGAGTGCTATGGAGTGACCTGAGTGTGAGTTGGATGGAGACGGGACAAACAGGTGCAGTCAGGAAAAGCAGAACGTCCCTGCAGGAGGTCAACAGAGTCCTGCCACACCGGCACTTTTCTCTCGTCCTGTCCTCTCGTCACGTGAGCCAGTGGCACCTTCCTGCTGCTGTCCGTCCCCTCGGCTGAGCGGATTATTCACAGGTTGGGTTTCACTCCTCATCTGCAGGACAACATGGCTGTGGAAGAGGGACCTGACTTCCTTTCTCCAGTGAGTATCTTCTTCTGATGGTCTCTGGAGGGCTGATTCTGGAGGGCTGACCTGGGAAAGGTCATAAACCTTGTATTCTGACAGTTTAATCTTTGAAGAGTAGATCTGATGGAGTTAGAGGGGTCAGGATCAGAGGGTGAAAGCTTCATTTGGATCTTCTGAGGAAGACATGGAGCTGTTGGAGATCCCTGATTATCAAGAGGACCACAGACAGGGTTTCTCAGTGCCGTAACAAGGGATAGTAGTCAGAGCCTTGTTTGACTGTTGGCTGATGGCTGCTTTAGGACTGTACACACACACACACACACACACACACACACACACACACATGCAACGCTTCTATTTAAAAAACATGTTCTGTGTTCCACCGTGAGGTTCAGGAAAGTACCGTGCAGTGTTTTTTGTGCACGGACATTTTGAGATGACAGGCTGTAATCTGAGCTCGGACTCATCTGCAGCGCTGCGTCTGGAGAACCTGGCTCTTCAAGCCCAGTTTAAATGGTTCTGCTTCCCGGAACAAAGCAGAACCCAGAGGCAGGTGGATAATGGTGATAATGAGGAGGGTCAGCAGCGCGGCGGGGGCGATTTACTGGATTCATGACACCCAGTGAAGCTTTATATTGGGGGGGAGGGGTTGATTGCACACACACAAAAAGACACGCTTTTGTCTGTCTGTATGTGTGTGTGTGTGCACGTTTGTGGAGAGGATTTGGGGGCACCACTTATTTTTGCAGCAGTTTAGTGTGTGGAGGGGGGTGGAGGCTCTTCTGTGGGGGTCAGGCCGTAAACAGAATAACACACACCCCTACACACCCGAACCCACGTGTGTGAGCAGTTATACACGTTGGTGAATTCAGTTTGTTTGCGTGTGTATGTGTGTGTATATGCTCGTGTGTTTGTGTGCATGTGAGTGTATGTTTTTGTGTTTGTCAGTGTATGTGTGAGTATCTCTGTGGTGTGTGTGTGCGCGATGTAATAGGTGTAATGTTGGTCAGCCTGCCTCAGCAGAATTATTATCACACACAGATCTGTGCTGGAGAATACCAGAAACTGTAGACAGCCACCAGTGTGCGTGTGTGTGTGTGTGTGTGTGTGTGTGCGCGCACATGCGCTGTGGTTCTCTGCAGGTCTCAGTGATTGGGTTGCTCTGGTCACGTGATCGGTTCTGCTGCAGCACTGCTGCTCTCTGTTGATGGGGCATCATCTCTGACGCATCTTTGAGCTGACAGAGACACGGAACGCCGGGTTCTCCTCCAGTCTCCATTCGGTCTGTGGTATTTTAAGGAACATTCAGAGGTTCCACTGGAGAATACAGAGCAGCTTCTGTACTCTTCCTCATTTGCTCTGGTGCCCTTTATATTAGAGTTCCAGCTTCTTGTTAGCGCTTCTACAGACCTCAAGTAAAAGTGCTATACAGTCAAGGTAAAAAAAAACAAAAAAAAAAACACGGAATCTGCGATCCTCCCTCCATATCTTCCTCCTGTTCTTCCATCTCTCCGACCCTCCTTCCGTACCTCCATCTGTCCCTCCCTCTGTCCATCCATATCTCCCTCTCCATCCGTCCATCCCTCTGTAACTCCCCTTTTCCTTCTATCTGTCCCTTTCTCCATCCCTCCATCCCTCTGTACTTCCTTCCCTCTGAACCTCCCTTTGTCCTTCTATCTGTCCCTTTCTCCATCCCTCCATCCCTGTGTGCTTCCTTCCCTCTGAACCTCCCTTTGTCCTTCTATCTGTCCCTTTCTCCGTCCCTCCATCCCTCTGCATCTCCTTACCTCCGTACCTCCCTTTGTCCCTTTTTCTGTAATCTCTGTTTTTTTGGTTGATATTGATATCAATATTGATACTTGTTACTGGGGGCTGATAACTGATATTTGGAATTAATATTAATTTTCAATCCAAATGAACATTTCTTTAAGAATTTAGAATTTTACAAATGCTCAAATGGTCACTGTTTATATTGCAGTTGGAAAGGCAATAAAAATAAAGCACAAATTACAAATTTAATGCCATATAAACGTTTTGCTTAATTACATAAATTAATTACATTCAAACATTCACATAATTTAGTAACATTCAAATTAGCAGTAAGAGACTCCATATTGTTTTTAGCTAATGTTACATATAGGGCAGTGGTGGCCTAGTGGGTAAGGGAGTGGACCTGTAATAAAAAGGTTGCCAGTTCCCGAACCGCCAAGGTGCAACTGAGGTGCCACTGAGCAAAGTACCGTCCCCACACACTGCCTGTAGACATAAAATGAGCCGAAACCGTGTCCAGGTCCCAAACCTTCAAAGTGTCTGAGTTACTTTACTTATATGCTGGACACTTTTTCGACAAGACGTCCGACGACAGGTCAGGTGCTGCTATGGCAGGACGGAGGTAAGGATGACCCCCAAAAAGACTGAAATAGTACAGAGAATTACTTCATATCGCTGATCAACAAAATAAAAGGCTGATATAGATAATCAACAAAATGCAGTGGGCCATAATCAGCCAGATCGATGGTTGGTCAATCACTGACGTTCACACACATACACACACATACACACACTCACACGCACACACACACACACACACACACACACACACACACACAGACACACTCAGTGTAAAGGAGGTTAAGAGGACAACCAGTGGTGAGCTCTGAACCAGTTTGCTGTACTGGTTTTTACTGGAATCGAAATTTAGAACAGTGCTGCTCCTCATAATTGGAAAGGAAAGATCCCCCCAAGGCCCACACCCACCAGCTCCACCTTCAACCAAGCTGCTGGATGGAGGTGTCTGCTGCAGCGTTCTGCTGCACACTCACTTGTGTCAACTGTAATGTTCCCAAAAACAACTAGAACAAGCATCTACAGTGTGACAGGACTACAACCACGCACTCACACACACACACACACACACATACACACACATTTTTGTGGACAGAGGATGCTGTTGATGCTGAGCTGCTGGGGGTAGTGCAGAGAACAGGTCTGCAGAGAATGTGGGTATAGGGGTGGAGTTTTCTGAGGAGGAAGAGACGTTCGGACTAGGTGTTGACTGCTCTGAAGCTCCTGTGAAGAGGGTGGTGAGAAGTGGTCTGTGGTGTTTGGAGATGCTGCTGCTCCCAGCTGTGGGTGTCTGAGCTATGTAAGATGATGTTGGCTTTTGAGGTACAGCTCAGGACAACTATGTTAGATCTTTCTCAGTCTTTTGTGCTCCTGTAGTCGTGCATGTAAAAATCATGTGGGTTTCACTGAGCAACTGACCTTTGAGCGCTTATGTTTCCTTTACAGTCCGACAGCAATGCCAGCTATCTGCGAGCAGCCAGAGCAGGGAACCTGGAGAAGGTTCTGGATTACATCAAGAGTGGGGTGGACATCAACATCTGTAACCAGGTGACTCAGCCAAGCATCTTCACATATAATGTGTTATAGTTTAGTAGAACTGTGAAGACAGAGCCAGAAAAAAAATAGTTAGGAGATCATCATGCATTCAAAACTTAATAAAAAGTAATGATATGTGTGTTGCTGTTATTCACTAACAGAATAGAAAGAAAGAAATCTTTCTGTCTAGTAACTATCTTCTATAAATGCAAGACTAGAGCATGCATCCATTTAAATGTTCACCCATTTATATTCTATTAATGTAATATTAATCTAAAATAAATGTTCCATTAGATCTGAGAGGACAGCATATGAATACATGTATTTTTTGGTGTATGTTTGTTCAGAATGGACTGAATGCACTGCACCTTGCGTCCAAAGAGGGTCACGTGGAGGTGGTGGCAGAGCTCCTCAAACAGGGTGCTGATGTAGACGCAGCTACAAAGGTGCATCTCAACATCTCCTCAACACGTCCTGCAAACAGTGTTAATGCTACAAAACACACAGCTATCTTACTTACCTGCACAAACTGCTATCCGGCACTGAGAATGCAACTTGGATTTCTCTGGTGTGTTTGGGTAGTGGGTGATCATCCAGGAACCTGGTGCTACATGTAACATTTGAAAAAGTTACATACTGACATAAAGTGCACGGCAAAGACAAACTGGGCCAACATGGGACACAGTCAGTGCAAGAAAAACATTTAAGGCAAACAATACACGTAGACAGTGCTAAACTAGACAAATCAATGATGAAGGAGCAAATTAAAATGAGTGCAAATACCGCTGTGCAAAAGGGAACAGTACAGTAATAGATAATATTCTCTAAACGTAAAAAAAAGAGTTCCTTTTTTCTCAGAGGAAAGTCCACGAGTGTTCAGGTGTCTGATGGCCTGTGGGATGAAGCTGTTGCACAGCCTAGCATTGAGGACCCGAATGCTTCGGTACCTTTTTCCGGATGGCAGGAGGGTGAAGAGTGCGTGTGAGGGGTGTCCTTCAGAATGCTGATGGCTTTCTGGATGCAGCATGTTTGGTTAATGTCCATCATGGAGGGAAGAGATGATCTTCTCAGCTGTCCCCACTATAATAACATGGTCTCATTTCTATAGTCAGTATGATGAAATATTTGGTTGTAATATATTTGAAAGGTGTATTTCTGTTTGTATACATGTGTGATCTTGCTGGACAGCCGGTCAGCTGCGTTTATGGCGGTAGATTTATCTGCTGAAGGGGGCGGGGCGGGCCGCAGGAATGGAATGCTGGGTTTAGTTTTGGTGTCCCGGAGATTCATGTGGGACGTGTCTCACTAATCCAGAAAGGAAACACCGCGCTGCACATCGCCTCGCTGGCCGGCCAGTCGGAAGTGGTGAGAGAGCTGGTGACCAACGGAGCCAACGTCAACGCACAGAGCCAGGTACTCTCTCTCCCTGACACACACACACACACACTGTTCACATAGCAGAGGGGTCATGTCAAACCGACAAAGTTTATTTTAGTCACACGAGCTCCTGACACATGACCAGGCTGGCGCTGCCCGGGCTTGAGGTCGTGAGGTGAAGGTGGTTTAGGTTGGCGGACATGGTTGGAACGTGCTCCGATTTACTGAGGCGTGTATTCGTGTTTCACATCTGCGCTTCAGAATGGCTTCACCCCTCTGTACATGGCGGCGCAGGAGAACCACCTGGAGGTGGTGCACTTCCTGCTACAGCACAGCTCCAGCCAAAGCATTGCCACAGAGGTCAGCAGAGGTCACACACACACACACACACACCCTGTACCTACACACAGGACCATGCTGACCACCCTTCCCCTGTGTGTGTGTGTGTGTGTGTGTGTGTGTGTGTGTGTGTGTGTGTACAGGATGGTTTTACCCCACTAGCGGTGGCGTTGCAGCAGGGTCACGACCAAGTTGTGTCTCTGCTGCTGGAAAATGACACGAAGGGTAAAGTGCGTTTGCCCGCGCTGCACATCGCGGCACGAAAAGACGACACGAAATCAGCGGCGCTGCTGCTGCAGAACGACCACAACGCCGACGTGGAGTCCAAGGTTAGTCCCTGCCCCTCCTCCAGGAATCTGTGCCAGACACCCAAGGATCTGTGGGTCGGAAGTCCCCATAATTCCACACACATCCAGAAACTGGAGCCACCTCACACTCATCAGCTCTTCACTGCAGAGGTCAGATGTTTACTCTGGAAGGAACTAGGAACAAAAAAAGAGGCCGCGTCGCGTCAAAATGCACTTCCACACCGGACAGAACAGTTTTTACCCATGAGTCTTAGAGTTAGACCACAGTACACCACCAAAACACAACCATGCATGGACCTAGAAGCCTAATTTAACACATGATGTGATTGTGTGGGTGTGGGTGTGTGTGTGGGTGTGGGTGTGGGTGTGTGCACTAACTGGCGTTCTCTCCTCTCCTCACTGGCGCATAGATGATGGTCAATAGAACAACAGAGGTATTGGTCCACCACAGCCTCTCTCGGCATCTGTCCCCTGACCCTCCTTTTCCTCATGCTCCTCCTCTTGCTCTTCCTCTTGCGCTGTCGTGCTGCAGCCCCGCCCCTGCTGTCTCCCCCATCTGGTGTTCTGCATTGCTTCTTTCTTCACCCCATCTCCTTCCTGATAAAGAGACAGGTCTTCAGTAGAAGACCAGCAGCATGTCTCGCTAATTCCACACAGGACCAAAGATTTCTGCAGCTGTGGGCTGTGGCTTCAAAGCACAGGAATTTGATTGGCCGATTACTAGAGACACGATTGGACGGGTTTCTGAGAAAGATCTGGAATTAATGTTTTTTTCTGTAGATCAGTTGTTTTATGAAGAAAGTCTCACGTTCTCTGCAGACGGAGGAGACTGATGTGTGTCTCGTAATTATGAGGGCCATCCTGATCTGTTTCGGGTGAAGGGTCCCGAAGAAGCCCAAGCAGCTGCAGAGATGGTGTGAACCTGAGCCTGGTGCATGGACCTGTAGCCTCCGGAGGGTGCTGCAGTGATCAGTGCTGGATGCAGTGTTGCCAACACGCACGCATTTACCGTACTATTTTCACATTTACAGCTGTTTTCTGACACGACTCATGGTGGATGGACAGAATTTGTAAAGAATATGTAATAAACCTCTTTTTGATGTGCTTAAAAAAATGAAAGAACACAGCCTGTCAAAAACAAGCCACCAATGGGATATACATGAGCAAATAGTCAGGATTCCATGAAGGAATTGACATGACGGAGATGACCTTCTCATGACCTTCACAAGCCATGGTTGTGGGAAAACAACTTTAACAACTGGCCTGTAGAGGCAGCATTATGATCTGAGATTCTGGTCACCTCAGAGTCCCCGTTGACAGTCTTTCTGATGGGCTGGAGACTTTCTGCAAGATTGTAGAAGTTTATTAAAACAAGCGAATGCTGCTGTAAACAAATTTCGAAGACTTTCCATCTGAATCCTTGGAAAGCCTTTAAAATGCGCATGTTAATAGACATCAGTGGTCTGAAGATCAGAGAAATGGCGATGGGTGATTGGTGGTTCTTGATGGGTTCTCCTGGGAGAGCAGCTGACATGTCTAGCCAAGTTGGCAACAGTGGGTGACCAGCACACATAGAAGATGCTGAGAACCATCAACTAACAAGCATGGCCATTGAAGCAGCTCCACCCAAAACATTATAAACCTAATGGAACCAGTTTCACTTACATCTGAATGAAAGAAAAGTCTATAACAAACGTGGAAGACAGAATGCAGAACATAGAACCCGCAGAAAACATGACATGAACGCCGACCAGCCAAATCTGGACATGGAGGGGAAATTCAGGCGCCGCTGTGTTGGAATGTTTGTGTTTGACACCCTGATCTATCCTGTGGTTTATAATCCCAATAATTCTAAACAAAGTGAGTGGGAGAACACACACACACACACACACACACACACACACACGCTCACAGGTGGATGTGAGGGGTCCACTTGCTTTGTGCTGGATTATTGAATAACTGAGATGGAGGTCCCCTTCATCTGGCTTTGACTGCTGTGTTTAACAGTATATCAATCATGTGAAATCATATTTCATATCTGTCTTTCATACCTTTCAGCTGGGATGAATTTGGGGAGCGTGGTTTTCTGACCTCTGAAATGTATGATTTGTCCTCATGTGTCCCTGATTTAACTCCATCAGGCCAGATTTAGTGTAATGATGGATATGGGAAACAAAGATATTTATGAACAATATGAAATTTATAATGGATGAAAGGGATTTCATAAGATTTCGCTGTTCTGATGTGCGTGTACGTGTCTCCACCCCTCAGAGTGGCTTCACTCCCCTCCACATCGCTGCTCACTATGGAAACATCAACGTGGCAACGCTGCTGCTGAACCGAGGCGCCGCTGTGGACTTCATGGCGCGGGTGAGGGCACGACGCCACCTGCAGGCCAGCAGCCGCGCTGCAGTAATGCAGGCTGGAGAGGAGAGAGTGTGTGTGGGTGTGTGTGGGAGGGTCAGAGCTGTGCTCTAATTTCAGGAAATATGATAGAAAGATGTGAAGAAGCTGCAACAATGTAGGACCTCGTGCCACTTCTCCAGGCTTATGTAATAAATGAGATCAAATGGTATGCTGATGTCATGGAATAAGTGTGTGTGTGTGTGTGTGTGTGTATATCTGCCATATGCCGCTGCAGGTGACAGGCTGAGTGCTGCTCTCGTTTATTCATCCCTCTCTCCGTCTGGTCTGTGTTGCAGAACGACATCACGCCCCTGCACGTGGCGGCCAAGCGGGGGAACAGTAACATGGTGAAGCTGCTGTTAGACCGGGGCGCCAAGATCGAGGCGAAGACCAAGGTGAGTGCAGCCATGCTGAGTCCACTCTGCAGGTGGACCCAGTCTGGAGAGGCCCGGCTCAGGACAGGTTTTAAAGAGCAACCATACGCTTCATTTCAGGACGGCCTGACGCCGTTGCACTGTGGAGCGAGGAGCGGCCATGAGCAGGTGATGGAGATGCTCCTGGACCGTGGAGCCCCCATCTTGTCCAAGACAAAGGTGCTCCTCACCCTCATTATGCCTCATAGTGAACCTGCCAGTGTGTGTGTAAATCCGACTCCTGACGTTCTTCTTTATCTTGGTATCTTCAGAACGGACTGTCCCCGCTGCACATGGCAACACAGGGCGACCACCTCAACTGCGTCCAACTGCTGATGCAGCACGACGTCCCCGTCGATGATGTCACCAACGATTACCTCACCGCGTTGCATGTTGCTGCCCACTGCGGACATTACAAAGTGGCCAAGGTGATCGTGGACAAGAAGGCCAATCCCCAACGCTAAAGCCCTGGTGAGGAAGAGGAGGGATTTGGTGTCCTGCTGAAGAGATCAGTTCATGGGCTAAACCTTCACCCTGACCCCTCACCCTCACACTGACCCCTTATCCTGACCCCTCACCCAAATAATCTGATCCGGTAAAAAAACATTAATGAATGAATTCTGTGTTCCAGAGGGTGTGGCCCTGATCACCTTCTTATGGTTCCTGTTGTTTCTATTTTCTCTGCTGATCCTCAGTCATTGAAGCGTTTCATCAATACTGTGTGTGTATGTGTGTGTGTAGAATGTTCTGGTTTTTTGGGGCATTGCTCTGATAAACAAGCAGCAGTATCGAACTGTATTTAAAACCTGTGTGTGTGTGTGTGTGTGTGTGTGTTTTACCTGTAGAATGGTTTTACGCCCCTTCACATTGCCTGTAAGAAGAACCGGGTGAAGGTGATGGAGCTCCTGCTGAAACATGGTGCCTCCATCCAGGCTGTGACAGAGGTACGAGAAACTGTGCACATTTATATTTAGCTATAATGTAAATGTACCTCCGTCATGTGTACTGTTTTATACTGTCCGTACATGTACCCTTGAATTGTGTTTTTATATCTTGCACAGCCACTTTTCTTGAATCTTTGTAGACTTGCTAACAAATCTCGTTGTCCAGGCAACTGTACAATGACAATAAAAGGTTTTGAGTCTTGGGGAACATGAGCTGATCGTTTTTATCCTGCAGTCGGGTCTCACGCCCATGCCATGTCGCAGCGTTTATGGGTCATGAGAACATTGTGAAGCAGCTGACGCATCACGGAGCTTCACCCAACACAACAAACGTAGTAAGTGTGTGTGGTGTGTGTGTGTGTGTTTGTGGCTGCTGTGGCGTGGGTGAGGGTACAGCGCCACCCACATTACTGTGCTGCAGTAACCCTGGCTGTGTGTGTGTGTGTGTGTGTGTTGGGCCAGGGTAGTGTTCTAAGTTCAGGAAATATGATATCAATGTGAAAATATGATATGTGAGTGAATTGAACTGAATAGATATTGCTCCTGAAATGCCACCACACAAGTAATGATGTCTCAAGAGTCTTATCCGGAGGCGATGGAGCTGCTTAGCAACCCTTTAGACTTGAGTGTAGTGAAATGAGTGTCTGTGTGTGTGGCAGAGAGGTGAGACAGCATTACACATGGCCGCCAGGGCGGGACAGGCCGATGTGGTGAGATTCCTGCTGCAAAATGGAGCTAAAGTGGACATCAAAGCCAAGGTAGGTCCACCTTCTCCTATGTGATGTAGTACCTGTTGCTATGGAATAAATTAGAGCTGAGCCTTGTCAGGTGGAGGTGTTGATCTGTTCTCCTCTCTCCACCGCTGTCCAGGATGAGCAGACTGCGCTGCACATCTCGAGCCGTCTGGGAAAAGCGGACATTGTGCAGCAGCTCCTGCAGAGAGGAGCCTCCGCCAACGCCTCCACAACGTCGGGCTACACCCCCCTCCACCTCGCCGCGCGGGAGGGACACCACGATGCGGCCACTCTGCTGCTGGAGCAGGGCGCTTTGCTCTCTGCAGCAACCAAGGTCAGCCAATCACAGCGGGCCTGTACAACAGACGGCCAATCAGGTTCCCCCAGTACAGCAATGTATATCATCTTGTCACGTTGGCTGGACATGGCGAGGACGGAGGACGCATACGCACGACATCACATGACAGTGGTTATAATACCTAATAAACAGGACAGGGGAACATCACCACACAATGACCTGATGGTGAACAGACACGAACAGGATGGTTTTATACAATGATACACAGGTGATAACAATAAGGACGAACATGAAACTCCGGACCCGGAGTATCCCCTGCCGGACCGGATCATGACACATCTATATCCCTGTAACGTGCAGGGATATATGCACTTGACAAAAAAGAACAAAAGTAAATAAATGCACAAAAAACAAAACACATTCTACATAAATGACACAGCGAAAAGCAGAAACGCTGTAGGTGTATGCATGAGAAGAACCTTGCTGGTCTACTGGTCTACGTTTTGAAGCCGGTATCACCACGGCCAGCAGCAGAAAAACCCATAACAGACCATTGGTCAGAGCTGCTGTTGGTGAAGAAAAAGTCATGATTTAGATGCGCCAATTCTGGGACTCGAGCCGTCATTCGCCCACACAGACCAGTGGAAATGGCTAGTAATCCGTATCCGTTGTTTTGCAGAAGGGGTTCACGCCGCTGCATGTGGCTGCTAAGTACGGGCAGCTAGAGGTGGCCAACCTGCTGCTACAAAAAGGAGCTGCAGCTGATGCCACAGGGAAGGTCAGAGGTCACGTTAGTGCACACACACATATTTCTTATTTACTGATCATCTGAATTTTTATTTCTTGTGCTTTATGCTGATCCTACCAATATTCCACAATAATCCTGAATATGTAGTGACTGAATGGGTACGAATCAAGAATTAATCATGTTGTGTGTGTGTGTGTGTGTGTGTGTGTGTGTGTGTACTGTAGACTGGACTAACACCGCTGCATGTGGCGGCTCATTATGACAACCAGAGAGTCGCTCTGCTGTTACTGGACCAAGGAGCTTCTCCACATGCAGCTGCTAAGGTACTGAAATGTATGCACATCACACTCTACACACACACAAACACAGGGATACAGAACAGAGGACATGCTTACCTTTGAAGCACCCTAAATGTAAAACCAACAACTGCTCTGGCCGGGCCCATACTGACTCCACAGCTGACCCAGGTTTTTGTTACTTTTATAAATTATAAATTAATATCCTTAACTTTCAACCATTTGGCAGTGTTACCCTTATATAGCAGTATTAAACATACTGTCAAACTCCCTTCAATACATTAATTAACATCTTTATAATTGTCCAATATAACATTTATCGTTCTAGATCTTTGAATAACATGAGAAAGTTTAGGATTGTTTTGTCTTCTTTCGGTTCATAACCACCACATAATGTGTTTTGTAACTATACATCATTATTTTAGTTAGCATTTAAATGCGATTGAACAGCCATGAGGGATACCAAAGTATAGTCCTAAGGAGGAGGGCACTAGGTTTAAATTATTTTATGAGTAGGTTTTTTATTTTGTATTTTTACTTTAACTTGAGTACATTTGTCAATAAAAAAACTTTACTGTTACTTTGCTACATTGGGCAATACTCAAATTCTTACTTTATTACACCATTTATAAGCTTTATTTTTGCCATCAGTTGACTTTAACACATTCAGATGTAGTAACAATAATCACATGACACTTATAGCATTCGGAAATATTTACCTAAATGGTGCCATTTGCACCAAGTAGACCTCTATGCATTTTACTTTACTTTACTTTACTTTATTTTGGAGACACTTTTATCCAAAGCGAAGTACAGGAGGAAGACACCAGCAATTCTCGTTCGATTTCTATAGATTTTGAGTTTACATTTTCTTATAAGAAGGCATTAGCGTTATTGTTTAGCTGTTTTATTTAATATATCAATGCTAACAAATATTTAGCATATATATAAGATAGATTGTACATTCAGATTTAGTCAGTTAATAACTACAAATCATACTTTAATAATATGATTATTGTTAATAGTAAATACCAGAAGTAGCATTTATATTATTTACATTTACATTTACAGCATTTATCAGACGCCCTTATCCAGAGCGACTTACAATCAGTAGTTACAGGGACAGTCCCCCCCCCGGAGCAACTTAGGGTTAAGTGTCCTGCTCAGGGACACAATGGTAGTAAGTGGGATTCGAACCCGGGTCTTCTGGTTCATAGGCAAGTGTGTTACCCACTTGGCTACTACCAATATATCAATATATACTATATACAATATAATACAATATAATACAATATACTATTATATAATACACTAATATCACTATATACCAATATATAGGCTACTACCAATAATATCTTTTAGAACAATGTCTGAATACATTGTTTCTAAAAAAGATATTACACTTACTCAGTATTTGAGTAGTTTTATCACTAGATACTTTTGTACTCTTACATGAGAAATGTTTTGGAAGATCACTTTTACTTGTTCACGAGTATCATTATTGTGGAGCAATGCTACTTTACTCACCTCTGCTAGCAATAGAAACACTGCTGCGTGTCCCTTTACTCGTCGTCTCTGCGTTCCTCTCAGAACGGCTACACCCCACTGCACATTGCGTCTAAGAAGAACCAGCTGGAGATCGGAACCACGCTGCTGGAGTACGGGGCGGAGCCCAACGCGGTGACGCGCCAGGGCATCAGCCCTCTGCACCTGGCAGCACAGGAGGGCAGCGTGGACCTGCTGGCACTGCTTCTCGCCAGGAGCGCCAACGTCAACATGGCCAACAAGTGTGTGTGTGTGTATGTGTGTGTGTTTGTCATTTCTCGGTGTACATTATGATCTTGTGTGTAAATCTGACTTGTGTGTGTGTGTGTGTGTGTATTTCAGAGTGGTTTGACTCCTCTGCACCTGGCTGCTCAGGAAGATCAAGTGGGCGTGGGGGAGGTCTTGTTAAACCACGGCGCAGAAGTTGAAGCACCTACAAAGGTGAAGGGTCAGGGGTCAACCCAGGGAGCCATGTTTAATATGATATGGTGGGAAGTGGAGGTATATGTGTGTGTTTGTGTGAACAGTGTGATCATTATGGTGCCTGTCAGAAGTCTGAAGCGATAGCACAGATCTCATGGTGCAAGAAGAAAAACGATACAGACAAAACACACACACACACACACATACGCAGAGAATCTGAGTACAGATGCAAGTCTGCATTATTTTGCTGTTGTATGAGGATAAATTTATATTCTCACGTGGCTGTTCCTCTCTCCAGATGGACTACACCCCCCTGCATGTGGCCTGTCACTATGGCAACTTGAAGACGGCCTGTTTCCTCATACAGAACCGTGCTAAGGTCAACGCTAAGAACAAGGTGAGTTGCGACAACCCGGAGTTCTGCATTTTAAAGTCAACATCCATTTTCTCCCCCACCCCATCATCTCCATCTCTCCCTGTCTCTACAGAACGGATACACGCCTCTCCACCAGGCCGCCCAGCAAGGCCACACCCACATTATTAACATACTGCTGCAGCACGGAGCCTCACCCAATGAGCTGACAGTGGTGGGTACTGAGGCATGCAGGGAAATGTGCTGACATCAGCAGAGCTGTGAGGGAAGCACACCTGCACACACACACACGGTTCCACTTTAAACACACCCTGCTGAATCCATACACACACGGCCTGCAGAAATTCTCAAGCAGATTTGTGTGTAAACTATCTAATTCAAAACCAAAGAACAGGACAGCACAGCGTTGTTGTTACCATGGGAACAGGGTGGTGTAACATCTTAATAGCAGTATGTGGTACTTGAAGAAGAAATGTTGAATATCTGTATATGTGTAGCATAAACATAAATCAGATGATGATGATGAGTATGATGATTCTGAAACTCTGGGAACAGAACAGGAACACGGCTCTGTCCATCGCCCGGTGCCTGGGATACATCTCTGTGGTGGACACACTGAGAGGCGTGACAGACGAGAGTCTGAGCAACGTGGTGAGAAACCACACACACATACACACGCACACACACGCATGCACACACTCACACAGGAGGAATTTTCAAATGAAAAACCTTTCTTTTGTAGAAATATCTGAACTAAACGGGTACATTATATGTATATTTAAGTATAAATAAAGTTATTAAACTATTGGTATTTGCAGATTAACCAAATGAGGGATTACAATGATAGACATATTCTGTAAATCCTTCTGGATAAGAACGTCTGGCAAATGCTGTAAATGTAAATGAAGCTCATGTCAAGACCCTGTCAGGCCCAGTTTACCCAACAGAACACTGGGATGAGCCATAATCTTTATAAGGATTATGAGGACAGTTTTGTTCATATTTTATTGATGCAGTATAATCTGTGGGTCAGAATTCACCATCTTGCTGTTCGTCCTGGAATCATCCAAACATTTCAGAATTTCGTGTGATCCACATGAATCCATATGTGTGGAAAGTCGGACACCGAGTGGAAGATTGAAGTGAAGTGGAAGTTCATTCTGTACTTCCTCATCACACAGGCTGTATCAGAGAAGCACAAGCTGAACGTTCCAGAGACCATCAACGAGTTCCTCGACATGTCTGATGATGAGGGTGAGGTTCTGGTGGGAACCACCACCATTCCCAGGATCTTTCACTCATCTTGGCTGATCACTTCCCTGGTTTGGGTGTTTTGTGGTGTCACATGTTTTAAATGTTTTACGGATCCTGAGGTGGGCAGGTGTTGTGTGCATGAACTGTTCCTGTGCTTATTGGTGAATGCATGCCATGTGACCTCTCGTAACCACCATGTTGTCATCATAACAACCCTACAGCCCATAAAGCCAATCGGCCTGAGAGTCCCAGTGAGAACTGTGAGTCAGATGTTGAAGAAGGTATTTCATCCTGCTTTTACTGTTGCTTAGTCCTTTTCCCCACCCAGTTCCTGCTTCATTTGCACTGCTTCATGCTGTGTGTGTGTGCGTGTGTGTGTGTGTTTTTCATGCTGTTTAATAACGTTTATTTGCATAATGGCCTCGTGTCTAAATGATTTAATGTGTCAGGACCACTACTGAATTTATGCAGTTTGGAATAAAACACAAAAAGTTGCTGCAATCTAAAAGGAAAGCATAATCATCATCATCATCATCGTCAGTGGGAATTAGTGAAGATTCCTGAGAACATCTTTGGAGGTCTGACTGCAGGACTGCATGGTTCTCCATGGTTGAATGAGGAGAATGGAGCAGATGGTCCAGTCTGTTCACCTGTGGCTGCATGCAGCCTGTGCATTATACATGAGTGTGTTCTGCCTGTGTGTGTTGTTATGGAAACCACAGGCCGGTGTGGGATTACAGTGTGTGTGTGTGTGTGTGTGTCAGGTGATGGTGGAAACTGAATGATATAAATGGGGCTAATGGGGTTGAGCGAAGATGATTATAGATATTAGAAGCTGAGGTTCTCTGAGATAATTATACGATTCTGTTTTTTTTTTATGTAAAGCTGTTACTTGTATGACTAATTTTTAAAAAAAATATGTCAACTTTTAGGTCATTTATTTTAAAAAATTGATAATGTTGGTATACCAAGGTTTAATACGATTTGGAGAAACATCATAATTTCTGTACCTGGACGAAGGTTCCAGGTGACGTGCCCCCTGACCCTCCATCTGCTGCACTGTAAAACGTGAACACTGGATAAACTTTTAAAAAATAGAAGTGATCCGTCCACGCACTGACGTCATGTAAATAAACAGGTTCGATTGGTTTATTGACATCACGTCAGTGAAAAAAATATTAGGTGACAGGTTACTTGAACTTTTTACTCGAAGTGCGGGGGATGTGACTTGTGGCCAGTTGGTCAGTTGATCTCTGGAAATATTAATATTTGATCTCTGGAAATATAAGTGTGACAGTGGCAGTCAGTTTTTTATCCATTAGTTGCTGTGCATTATGGGTCAGTCGTCGGTGAAAACAGGCAGAGAAAGTCAAACATCCAGCCTGCGATCGTGATGATGATGATGATGATGATGACGAAGAACTCTGCGCATTCGCTTCTTGGCACCGTCCCCCGGTTCTCCGGTGACGCGGAGCCGCAGCGCTGCGCAGGCGGAGCCCGCGGCTGCTCTCCCGGCACCGGGGCCGGAGCGGAGCGGACGGATCGGTCCAGCGGGGCGATGCGCTTCGATGCCGCCGGCCGAGCCGCTCCAGGACGCCGCCGGGTGAATCTCCCGCCGCTGCGGATCTGCTGCGGTTCCTGTCCGCGCTGCAGCAGCATCATCATCATCATCAGCGGCAGCATCAGCAGCAGCAGCAGCAGCGGAGTGTAAAGTGGCGGTAACTGACACCGTGTCCCCTGTCCAGGTGAAGATGCGATGACCGGCGACACGGACAAGTACCTGCGGCCGCAGGACCTGAGGAGCTGGGCGACGACTCGCTGCCGCAGGAGGGCTACATGGGCTTCAGCATCGGGGCCCGGTCGGCCAGGTACCAGCTTCTTCTTCTTCTTCTTCATGCATGTTCCTGCCTCCATTATCTGGACGCACAGCTTCCGAGCATCAAATATGTATTTCATGTATTTCAACAATTGCGTTTGATTAAATTATTATTATTATTATTGTGTGAAAAAAACAACGTACCTGCTGAGGTTCGGGTTATTATACATAAATACATATTGTGTTGTGAGACATGTCTGCTTATTTGCCGCTGACCTGCAACACAATGAGGAACCCCAGAGTGAAGTTCAGCCTTCCTGTCCCATGTAGGATACGGGCTGCGGTGCTGTGTGTGTGTGTGGTGTGTGTGTGTGTTTTTACGATGATTCTGAAATACGCCTTTAGGTCGGTTCATCTCACCTGATCAAGTTCATGCCAGATTGTCATGTGAGGGAAACTCGTTTGGTCATTTGGTGGCATCAGGCCCCCGCTTTTCCATTATTGAAGAACGTGAGACGGCACCGTGCCGATTTTCTCATATATGATGGATTAGGCACCCCATCCATCTGGTATTAAAAAAAACGGGGTTCAGCTCTTTCTCCAGTTGCTTCTCCGAATTAAAACTGCGCCCGGATCGTGGTCCTCGTGTCCGTCAGGGGAAGTGCTGTGGTGTCACTTATTGATTGTGATCAGGATCTTCTCTTTGTGTTTATGACATCGGCCGCGTTGTTCCCTCGCCGCCTGGCCTCGTAAATCCACAATTTTTGGGGGGAGGGGGGTCCGCAGGCTGGTGCCCCGTTCTCTGGGTTCTGCTTGGAACAATCGGATATGAAAGCACGTGTAGGTCCGGCGGGAGGGCAAAGGCCTTGCTTTTCACTCTTCTCTTTATTTCTTCCTTGTCACCCTCTGTCACTGTCCCCCTGTAGCCCCCGGATCAGGTGAGAGAACATTCCTGTAGTCGTACCGTCCTTCACTGTCTCACGCTGCGTTACCGCCCGTCACCAGACTCTCATTCACCACCGAGACCGTGAAGAGAGAAGACGAGACGGGAACGGCGGCTGCTCCTTGTGTCGTGGTCTTAGTCTCCCAGTCTCCCTTGTGCTGTTCCTAGATGTGGCATGAATTTAGTGCTTGTGTGTGTGTGTGTGTGTGTTTGTGTGTGGGGGGGGTAACTTCCAGGGAATCATCAACAATATATAGAGCTATAAATCATCCAACACACGTTAAGAGCTTTTTGAAAATAAAGGGTTTAGTGGATGTGGGAAAGAATTCTACTTTGTGGTCTTACAGAACATTAAATACTGCTGCAGTCAACACACACACACACACACACACACACACACACGCACAGCGTATAGTCATCATTTATTCAACACACACACTCACCTTTTCTGAAGACTAAATTACTGTACTTTCCATCTCGCTATAATTTTTTCTCCTTTATGTCACTCTCCTGCCCGACATCTTCTTCCTCCTCCTCCTCCTCCTCCTCCTCTCTCTCTCTCTCTCTCTCTCTCTCCTGTGTGGTGACTTTCTGGTTGATATCAGGCTGGATTCCAGTATCAGCCTCTTTGTCCCTGGAGGTTACATGCGGTAATGAGTGTGTTTCGTGTATTTCTGTGTGTGCGTTTGCGTTTGCGTGTGTGTTGTGTTGTAATGATTCTCACACTGCAGCCTTCGCTCCTCCAGCTCCGACCGTTCAAATACACTCAACCGCAGCAGCTACGCCCGGGACAGCATGATGATCGAGGAGATGCTGGCTCCCAGTAAAGACACGGTAACTTCCTCAGTCCTTCCTCAATCCTTCCTCCAACCATCCATCCCTCCATTCACCCATCCGTTCCTCCATCCCTGTACCACCATCCATCCACACCAGTTCCTCCAACCATCCATCCCTCCACCCCTGTACCACCATCCCTCCATTCCCCCATCCGTCTATCCACCCCAGTTCCTCCAATCATCCATCCCTCCATTCACCCATCCATCCCTCCACCTCAATCCATCCATCCATCCCTCCACCCCTGTGCCTCCAACCATCCTTCCCTCCATTGACCCATCCATCCTTCCACCCTGTTTCCTCCTCCACCTCCAACCAGAACTCTTACGTGACTATGGTAGATGTTCTGTGAACATCTGGGGTGCTTTAGATTCCCAGGCTGACTGCCCTTACCAGAAGATTCTGCAGATGTTTTCTTCTGCTGCAATTGTTCTCAGTGAAGTCTTCAGCTTCTTGCTGTTTCAGTTCCTCCTCCAATCCGTAAATGATCAAGGTGTCACTGCTGTTAGTCTTTCTTAGTCTTTCCATCTCTCTTTTTTCTTCCTGAAGCTTCAGAGTGTCTTTAAAGACATTTCCTACATGGAGCCTCAGAAAAAGGTACAGGATGTAGTGACAGATGCTACGATTCCCTGGACTGCATGTGTCATGTGACTTTTCTCATTTATGTACACAACCCTGCTTCCTGTAAGAAATTCCTGGATTAAAGTCCTCACTGCTACCTTACGCTTATAGTTCTCTGCTTGTCTTCACTGTTATCTTCAGTGCATGTTTTATGCGGATTGCAGATGGAAACTCGAGGCCGAAGTGGAGGAACTTGCCTTTAATTGGGTGGAGGATGCATGGCCTTTAGATGAACAGTTCTGCAGCACTTTTCATGCATTTGCAGAGTTTGGTGTGAAAACCCACTAATGAAATGAGCGACTTAATAAAGTGTTTGTGTGTCCGTTGTGCACCTGCAGCACCTGGCGGTGAGCCGGGACTACAACGCCGACTGTCTGCGGCGCTACAGCTGGACACCCGACACCATGGACAACGCGAACACCGTCTCCAGTCCTGTCCACTCTGGGTAAGACGCCTCCCTCGTGTCAGTAAAAGGCTGCGGTGAAGCAGGTTTTTAAATATGATTCGGCTGCTTTTTTTTCTCGTGAATCAGCTGCGGCTCCTGTACTCGAGTAGGTGGGTCAGCGGACGCTTTCCCGTGTCCTTAAATACCTGCACAGTCAGGGGGTCAGAACGAGGTCACTACAGGTGCAGAAAGGAGCCCGTCATGACCCAGAAACCAGCATCTTCGTCTGGGAATGTGTGTGATGTACAGTGCGTGGAGTCATTTTGTTTCCTGTCCACCACGAGTGGTTATCAGCTGTCATCATAAACTCATTGCTGTTATGAATGTTGTGCATATTTTGTTTTACTCGGTGTATTTACTGTGTGTGTGTGTGTGTGTGTGTGATCCATCTTGTATCAGGTGTGTTACCATCACTGTCATAATACACCTCTTGCATTTTTGTTTCTGACTTTTTGGCAGAATCTCCTCCCTGCTCCCACCATGTGACTCCAGGTGATCATATCCCCTCAGATCTCATCTTCTCTGTCATCTCTCCTCTGCTCTCGCACTACACATCACACCCAGTCGTGACATCAGTGGTAGGGTTAGAAGTGCAGTGATCATGGCTGTTGGACCAGTATTCCCACTAGAACCACTGATTGGGATGCAATATAAATGTGGCCAAAGGGAGAGATTTTTTGATTATACCAGCCAACCGCAGAAATATCCGCATCAAATGTGCAAAACCACCAATGCTTGCAGCACGATGCATTATTTTTGGAAAATGGACAAGAGCACACAGAGGAGAAGCTTGTTAAAAAGAGTGGTGCAACATCCATAATCTGACCTGTGTAAAGTTAGCAATGGTTTGCCGTATTTGACAGACATTCACAGATCTTTGCTGTATTTTCTCTTACTCATTAAACAAAAACCTAGAAATCTCCACTGTTTAAATACAGCCGCTCTGATTGTGATACACTGCAGCACAGCACACGGTGACACAGCGAAATGTGTCCTCTGCATTTAACCATCACCCTTGGTGAGCAGTGGACAGCCATGACAGGCGCCAGGGGAGCAGTGTGTGGGAACGGCGCTTTGCTCAGTGGCACCTCAGTGGCATCTTGGCGGATCGGGGTTCAAACTGGCAACCTTCTGATTACGAGGCCACTTCCTTAACCGCTAGGCCACCAGTGCCCCAACTTCCTGTTGCAGTGCCTTTGCTAGCCTTGGTGAAGAATTACAGCCACTTTGATCCAGTCCCACAAAGAGATTTCCCCAGGTCTGTAGCTTTAAAAGCTAATGAGGAGGAGAGAGGTGGGACAATGAGGAGAGCGGCGAATAGAAGTGAGCAGGCATTCGTGGAAATGGGCGCAGACAGGAAGTCGTGTCGCCGTGATGGAACTAAAAAATACTAAAAAAATACATTTGTGCTCATCACAGTGCAACTGCAATGCTTTGCACGTTTGGAAGCCGGTGGTCGGTGGAGCTACTTTTTTAGAGGAGGGGTGGGAAATTCAATGCTGAGAAATGGGAGGTAACCTTTCCCCTTGTGACGGTCCGACGATTCCAGATCCGAACGACTGGGCTGCCGCACTCTGAACAGCTCTCTTTACACCAATCGCCATTTCTAGCCACTGCAGGACCATATTAATGTTAAATAATCTCACAACATGAGATTCTCATGTCATGGGATATGAAACTAAAATAAATTAGCCAAATAAATAGCTGAATGTAGTACTCAGTAATGTAACCACCATTAGAGAATAGCCAAATAAATAGCTGAATGTAGTACTCAGTAATGTAACCACCATTAGAGAATAGCCAAATAAATAGCTGAATGTAGTACTCAGTAATGTAACCACCATTAGAGAATAGCCAAATAAATAGCTGAATGTAGTACTCAGTAATGTAACCACCATTAGAGAATAGCCAAATAAATAGCTGAATGTAGTACTCAGTAATGTAACCACCATTAGAGAATAGCCAAATAAATAGCTGAATGTAGTACTCAGTAATGTAACCACCATTAGAGAATAGCCAAATAAATAGCTGAATGTAGTACTCAGTAATGTAACCACCATTAGAGAATTTTTATATCACCTCCCCATGGCTGATTACGGACTGAATGGCACGCAACTGATGGAAGTATAAAGTGAACTCAAGTCTTATTTAAGTGTTGCCAATCAAATTATAAAGATCCGTAGTTAATATATTGATATTTTGAGATCATCCTTTGCCCCTTTGGAGAAAGAATGCATGTTAAATGTTGCTGTAAAGTCGTTTTGCTTTTCCTTTTATCAGAAGAACCTGAGTTTGGACTTTGAGAAGAATCCGTATCTCCTGTCTTTGGCGTGTGGCGTGCTGGGATCTCATTCCCGTATCGCCTGTCTCTTCTTCTCTCTCTGTAACCTGACTCTGTTTTCCGTAACCTGGTAGGTTTCTGGTCAGTTTCATGGTTGACGCCCGTGGAGGATCCATGAGGGGGAGCCGCCATGACGGCATGCGCATCATCATCCCACCCCGGAAGTGCCAGGCTCCCACACGCATCACCTGCCGCCTGGCAAAGAGGCACCGGCTGGCGTACCCTCCACCTATGGTGGAAGGGGAGGGGCTTGTGAGTAGACTTGTGGAGGTGGGGCCAGCTGGAGCACAGTTCCTGGGGTGCGTTCTTAACCATTTTGCCTGTTAGACTTGTAAACCTGGTCCGACTTCAGTCTGAGTCCTCTGTTCTCCTGCCGTTCTCCAGGCCAGTGATTGTAGAGATCCCTCATTTTGGCTCAATGAGAGGGAAGGAAAGGGAGCTGATAGTTCTCCGCAGTGACAACGGTGACATGTGGAAGGAACACCATTATGACTGGTGCACTGAAGACCTCGCTTCGCTCCTGAATGGCATGAATGAAGGTAAATCAAAGCGTGACAAAAACGCGTGTGAGTTTTCGTGCAAAGTTTGGTTTTCTCATGCTGCCGGACATTTTTTGCAGAGCTGGACAGTGCTGCTGAGCTCGACAAGAAGCGCATCTGCCGCATCATCACGAGGGATTTCCCACAATACTTTGCGGTGGTGTCTCGTATCAAGCAAGAGAGTGACTACATGGGACCAGAAGGTGGTGTGTTGTCGAGTGAGGCTGTGCCGATGGTGAGAGCTGCCTTCCCCCAGGGAGCACTGACCAAGAAGATTCGTGTGGGACTGCAGGTATCTCAGAAGAGAATTGCTAACAGATTAGAATGGCGCATTGGTTCCACAAGAGGTCTTCAACTCAGTTCTCCTTCCTTTGATGTCAGGCTCAGCCAATCCCAGAGGAGCTTGCTCAGGCCGTGGTTGGAAACCGCGCCTCCTTCAGCCCCATTGTTACCGTCGAGCCGAGAAGGAGGAAGTTTCACAAGCCCATCACCATGACGATACCAGTCCCGCCCAGAGCGAAGGAGGCTGCTGCCAGCGGACGTAAGGGCGACTCCTCGCCTTGCCTGAGACTCCTCTGCAGCATTACAGGTTCGGCAGCATCTCCGCCTTCACAGAAGAAGCTGCGAGGAAGGGAGTTGGACTTACATCATGTGTGTGTGTGTTTGTGTGCAGGAGGCACGTCCCCAGCTCAGTGGGAGGACATTACAGGCACCACTCCACTGTCATTTGTTACTGACTGTGTGTCCTTCACGACCAACGTCTCTGCCAGGTACGTTAGGACCCAGCCTGTGGGTGGCTCCAGGCTGCAACTGCAGATTCCATTATTTTAATGAGGAACACGTCACAACACACTGTTCTGCTCTGAAAGTGAAGTGAAAGTGAAGTAATTGTGACGGTGAACACAACGAAATGTGTTGTGTGAGCAGTGGGCAGCCATGACAGTCTCTTTAACCGCTTAAGGGCCGCTTCCTTAACCACTAGGCAACCACTGCCCCTGCTTTTTTATTTCTTTTTTGGTCTGAAAGATCTGAGATCAGACGGTAGTCATCACATCACTTTTGGTTTCATGTTTATTAGCAGTTATGGAGTGATGTTGTCCTTACTGTAGCTACCCAGTGTATTAATTTCTTCTCATTGGCCAGGGAGAGAAATGTTTCAGCTGCCTGTGGTTCAGATTCCATGAAAGGTTCATTTCCACCAGTTATCTTGGGAAAGTGTATGTCTATTTCAGGCTCCTCTGGAATTGATCTTTTTTTTGCCTCATTTGTCTTGGTTCATCGCTATTCCCTTTCTTATTGTCCCACTGACTTGGTTCCTTCTGGGAAGGGTGAGGGATTAAGATATTGTTTAACAATAAGAACATTTTATATCTTATCTTATT